>NC_088792.1:236750393-236815393 GCF_011386835.1 Chrysemys picta bellii
TGTTAGTCTGTATCCGCAAAAAGAACAGGAGTACTTGTGGCACCTTAGAGACTAATAAATTTATTAGAGCATAAGCTTTCGTGGACTACAGCCCACTTCTTCGGATGCATATAGAATGGAACATATATTGAGGAGATATATATACACACATACAGAGAGCATAAACAGGTGGGAGTTGTCTTACCAACTCTGAGAGGCCAATTAAGTAAGAGAAAAAAAACTTTTGAAGTGATAATCAAGGTAGCCCAGTACAGACAGTTTGATAAGAAGTGTGAGAATACTTACAAGGGGAGATAGATTCAATGTTTGTAATGGCTCAGCCATTCCCAGTCCTTATTCAATCCTTTGTTGATTGTGTCTAGTTTGCATATCAATTCCAGCTCAGCAGTCTCTCGTTGGAGTCTGTTTTTGAAGTTTTTCTGTTTGAGGAGAGGAAATCTCAGCAAAACTCTTCACATAGAGCTCCTTCTCTATCATTCCTGTAGGGCTGGCCCCATGTGAATTAGGCCAGTGATACCAGCCAAATCTGACAGATCTACAGAGATCTGCTTCAAGCCAAGATCCTCCACACTGGGGCCCTATGCCTCCACACCTGCACTGTCCCCTAGCACTTTCCTCAGTCTCTGAGAGCAGCCTTTCCCAGAATCCCTAGAATGTGCCCCCCTTGCCCCCACCCAAAAAAATAGAGCCTGAGGCTATATTATCTGTCCTAGTGACTCTCAATTGGGCCAGGGAAAGCATGAGTTATGTCCTCTACAGCTCCAGTTCTAGGCTAGCTGCACCTTCCTCCAATCCTCCCAGTCTCTGCCTCATGTCTTTGTATGGACAGCTTAGGCACAGAGTGTCCTCCAAAGGGTCTGGAGAATGGGGGATGATACTGCATTGGCTGAAAATACCTCAGGTAATGTTACATCAACAGAATTTTCTATATTTTGATCTTAAGTAAATTAAGATGACTCAGTCTCTTCTGCACACATACAACTAGGCACCTGGTAAAAATCCTTATGAAATATATCTGGAAAAGCTTCTTCACACACACAACAGCTATTTTTCAATTAAAATATGTTATTTTAAATAACTGTAGTGCTCAAGAAAAGTTTGCGTTTAATAGCACTAGAGACTGAAGTATTGTATTTCTCTAAGGAAAAATTGCAGTATGGGCAGTAATGTCAGTTGTCCCAATTTGTTGCACCATTGTGCATGTTATGTAGCAGGGATTCTCAAAAATTTTCATTGCATGGACCACATTGTAATACAGAGATTATTTAATAAACCACCTCCTCATTGATGATTGCATAGGCCACCTCCCTTCCCTTTGATGATGGCATAACATTTCTTTGGCAACTATCGCACTTGCTTACATGAAAAGTAGTAGTAAGAAAATATTTCAAACAAGCTTTTCAAAAGTGAGGATTGATTTTTGGGTGCCTACCTTGAGACACATAAGCACCCTGATTTTCAGAGAGTAGATGCTCATCATTTTCTGAAAATCACCCGATTTCTAGTTGCAGATTTTGCAATGTGGTTACAACCAGTAGAGCTGGTTGAAAATGCTTTTTTTCAATTTCAAAATTGAAACAAAATATTTTGTTTTGTTTCATTTTGAAATTTTGTTTCAATTCAAATTAAAAAATAATTTAATTTTGGTTTTCAAAAACCAAACTGAAGTGAAATATGCAACTTGAAACTGAACACACTTTTTCATTTTCTGTAGAAATTCGCTGTTGAAATATCTGTAACTTGTTGTCACTATCCTTAACCTCTTCGGCCTGGTATTGTTACACAGCTGGACATAATGCTGCATCTTCATCTCAGATGCCTGAAACTGATAGAGTCCAAGAGGGAGAGTGACAAGAAATTAAAGATTGAAGTCAAAATTTTCAAACCTGGGTGCCTAAAGTTAGGATCCAGAATCTGTTTTGGCATGTAAATAAAAATGGCTGAATTGTTAAAGGATCTGACCACCTGCAACTTCCATTGACATTAACATAAATTGAGGATGCTCAGTTCTTCTAAAATAAGTCCACTTTTATTTAGGTGCCTAAATGTGAATTTAAGAAACTAATGTACACACCCAGATTTATAAATTTTGCCCTGAGTTTCTACTTAACCTGCTGCTTTTGTCAATTTGTGGAATAGCCTTAATATTATTGAAATGTAGCTTTTTGTCTGTGACTATGAATTAATTGTGGACCTTTCTCATTTTCTGACATTTAGATAGTGTGCACATAGGCCATGCATTCTCAGCATATCTGCTTTTCATAATTATGGTTTGGAAATTATTTTAAAAAGATCTAAAGTTTCAATCAAAAGTGAGCTGTACATTTTTGTTCCCTATGACCATTTTTTCCTGTGAAAAAGTAGATTTACTCAGGTATAGTGAACAAACAAAAACGTTTTTTTATTTATCATCAGTTGAAAAGGAAAGGAAAAGTTAAAAGTTAGTGGTTGAACAGCATTTTTTTAATATAATAGTCTGGCATGTACTTAATAAATACAATGTATAGGTCCTGCTGGCAAAAACTAAACAAATACAGAAGACATTATACATTATAAAGTAGCCTGCTGTTTTACTGTATTGACAATTCATTTATTTTTCTTTGGTTTCTTTAATGGCTGCTAGTTTAAAGGGACTATGGCATTTTAAAGCTATTCCGTACAGTTTATGGCCGTGTACTTGAAATCTCTCACTACTTTGCTATGTTAATAAATGAGATCACATAACAACAACCAGGAAAAAAAAATTCTCCCACCTCCCCCTCACCTTAAATTTGAGCTGCCATGACTACTTTAGATACCTTTGCCTTCCAAGCAAATGGCATAAAGAAAAATACATATCAATGCTTCAGAAGGAAAGTTCAATTTTTGGCCTTTTTTCTCATGCCAAAGCACAGGTGCTTTAGATACACCTAATTATAGCAGTAATTAAAGTTATTACCTTACCTGTTTATTCAAGGGCACAAGGGCTTCTAATGGGAACAAATCAAGATATAAAGACTTGCTGTCAATTAACCCTGAAGGCTTGAGGAGATAATGAAAGAGGGTTGGAGTTGGGTTACAGTTCTGTACAATAACAAAAATAGTAATTCAGCACCTCTTACTTTTCCTGGAACCAACCCAACAGTTCAGGAGAAGAAAGACAAGAAGATTACCTGAGTAACATGATCCTAAGAGTACCAGGGAATAATGGTATTCTCCCTCAACCTAGTCTGTGGTAGAGCCTGCTGCCAACAAAAGATGGGACTGCTACAAATGTAAGCAACAAAACCGGTCAGCTTCTTGTCACAAATCCTGTCAATACAATGCAGGCCAGAGGACAGTTGAAATGTGACTCTGCTGTGGCAAAGGACTGCTCTTCAGTACTTGTAAAATGGCATGAGATGATTAGCACTACTTTCAGAGAGATGTAATTTTGGACTAATAGTACATTGAACATATCCTTTTGTTGGATGTTTTCTTAGACAGTGTGCCTCCATTAAGGTAAGAAAGAAGGTAAGCAACTGTGGAGAAAGATAAGTGATTTACAGAACATCTGAACCTATTCTATCAATAATGTATTCCTAACAGGTTCAAAAAGGTATGTCACACAGGCTTGGAATATTCCTATTGGATTCCTTATTGATCTTAATACTATTACAGCATCTGTACTTATGATTTGGGTTCTAAAAATATATACACCATTTGTACATTACTATCCAGTTGCTAATATCAAATGTGTACCATTTAGTGAAAATGGTCATTTACACATTTGTTTATATTTTTTCTTTTTCTGTTTTCATGTAATATGTATAAGAAAGCAGTAAAGTATTACATGCCATCTAAATTGTGTTGGATGGCTCTATGTTTTGGTTATGATCACCATATGTTTTATATTTTAATAGCACTACTTCCAAGTATTAATAAAAACACATCTTTTAAAAAATAACTGCACGTAACATAAACTAAAACATCAAAAAGTGACAATATTTTTCTTTTTGTTTCAATAATTAGTTATTTTGGGGGTTTCTACAGAGAGAAATAATTAAATAGAGTTACCTGGACTTTTTAAAATTCCACATGTACTTCAAATAGTATAAGAGATCCTGTAAGTTATTCTGAGTTTCAGCAGTTTATGGCAGTGAAGGGATGGGATTTGGATAGAATCTAGGGTCACCTAGTATGAGAGAGAGATCTGAGTCTGGAATAATAATGCTTACTTAGCACTTTGCATTTTCAGAATGGTGTGCAAATATTAACTCATCCTCACAATACTCCTGTGAGGTAGAAACTGAAGCATTATAGCTCCCATTATACAGACAGGAAAATGAGACACCGAGAAGTTATGTGAATTGCCAGAGGCCACACAGCAAACCAGTGGTTAGAACCACAATTAGAATTTAGGAGTTCTTTACTTCCAGTCTCATGCTCATTCTTCTAGACCAGGTTGTCACAAAGGAAAGTATGAGAAAGCCAGTAGGACATTGCAAACAGATCTATTCAAACAGATCACATTGATTTAATTAATTTGCTGAGTACAGCCCTTACATGGGTACAGAATGTAGGCCAAAAGCTATCTAGGGACTTTGAGGAAATATAGAAACTAGAGCTGGCCAGGAATTTTTTGACAAAACAGTCTTCCATCAGAAAATGCTGATTTGTCAAAACCAAAACTTTTCACAGAAATGTATTGGTTTCAACAAAATTTTCACTAGAAGGTTTCTCAAGTCCAAGCTGGAATTTCTAGTCAGAAAGAAAGATACTCACTCCATGACAGCCAATAGCCCAGTGGTTAAGATGCTCACCTGTTCTGTGGGAGTCACAGATTCAAGTCCCTACTCTACCTGATTTGGAGCAGCAACCTGAACCTGGATCTCCCACATGCCCTGTGAGTGCCCTAACCACTGAACTATTGTCTGTTTGGGGGCAGAAGGTTGGTTTCTCTGTTTTTTCACCAAAAAAATATTTGCAAGGTCTGGTTTTTGTTGCAATACATAATGAAACCAAATGTTGTAACCTCAAATTTTTTTTTTTTTTGCAAATGGAATTTGTGTCTTCTGGCCAGCCCTAATAGAAATGTTTTCCAAGACTAGGGTGGGTATGAAATAGGTTTCTTTTTTCAAACTGCTGAAGCCCTTCTGATGTTCAGTGGGTCACACTAAAGAATGTTAGAACCTGAGGGAAAACTTTGAAAAAGCATTTTATTTACAGATGATTCTCCTTGTCTTTCAATTATTTTCTTTTACTTTTCCTTCCACCGCACCTCTGGTTTTTTTCCTACTAGGAGCATCAACATGACCAAAGGACCTTTGAAGTTTCCTGCTGATTACTCTGTTTACCAATGTCCTAATCCTCTGTTTATTACCTCACAAGGGGCTGCTATAAAAATTACTGAGGCTATAAGCAGAGTTATGACTTTAGTTGTGGAATAAGAAGTAGGAGTATGTGGGCTCTGAGTACATATATGTAACCCTTGTGGGATTTATTATTTCTTTGTGAGCCAGCAGATTTTCCCTGTAGAACCAGACAGGTTCATGTAAATACAGTCAATTTTGCAACAGTAACTCCAGGACAAAAACTACCTCAAAGCCTTCTGATTCACTCACAGGTTTGGGCTCCAATTTCCATAACAATGGAGGCCCTCCTCTTCTAAAAGTAGCTAGTGGAGGCTGAGAAATGTCACTTGGGATTTTCTGAATGAATCAAAATCCAGAGAGTTTTCCCCAAGGAGTGAGGTAGTAAAAGGCTGAGCAGAGGCAACACTGAAGTTTGGGAAAGTCATCTAGATTCTAGAAAATTTTGACATTAATGGAAGGCTCAGTCGAAGTTCTCTCCTTATCCTCTCTAAGCCCCAGTCTTTGCTGCTGACACAAAGAAATCTAAGAGCTGGTATACTCTCTCTAAGAACTTACAGAAAATGTCTCGCCAGAAACTAAGGGTAAAATTCTGGCCCACTGAAGTCAATGGGAGTTTTGCCATTTACTTCAATGGGGCCAGGATTTCACCCCAAGAGGAGACCATTAAAAAGGCAGAGGAACTCCCTGATTCTGCCATCTTCAGCAGCACCTGCCTCCAGTTAGGACAGAGTTACCTGTATGGATTTGAGTAATGTCATGCCATGGTTTAAAATAGGCTCCTCATTCTTACCCGGATGCTGAGAGATTGTTTCCCCTCTCTGATTGTGCACCCCCCTCTCCTAGCCAGCATCAGAATCCCTTACTCCTGGCAATGAGCTGCACTGCCTACAAACCAGCCATCATATGTGCATTGATTACTCAGTAGTCCTAGCTAACATATAATACATGTTGGGAATTAGACTTTGTGTAAGGAGATCCATTCAGTGGAGTTTGGTAGGGGGAGAATGTCAGAATGTGGAGTTTATGCTATTAGTCCATTTGCTACAGAACTGTTTAACCAGCCTCTTAACAATTTCCTATTTGAAGTTTCTTACCCTTTGTTATTTTAAATAAGACCAGTCAGAGTGAACCTTCTGTGCCTTTAATGCCCACCTGTGTGTCACTGACTGCTTAGACTGGAAGCATTATTTCCTTTATTATAAATGGGTTGCTCTGGGTTTCCCTGTACAGTTTCCATGAGGGACAATAGTCTGCACACATGGTGTCAAAACTGTTTTCCCCATAATGACACTGCACATTCTTTAATCTGGCATTGTACTCCTCCTTCTGGAGAGCCCTTGCAAGCTTCCATTAGGCCCCTGTCTCCCTGTGAAAGCCTCATGACTGCTGCCTAGAAGGTAGCAACCTTGCTTAGATGCAAGTGAGTAGAGTAATTGTGAGGGAGATATTACACTTAGATTCTGCAAACAATTCACTTTCCTCCTTCAAATCCCTCCTCAGAGTTCACAGCTTTTGTTCATCCTCCCTTTGCAGATTTCCAGCCTGCTCTTCATTTCCCATATACTCCACTCGTTTTAATATGCAAGTTTAACCTTTAAAAATGTACCAAAGAAACCCTAACAAATTATTCACATAATATCTTATGATCCTGCGTAATTGTTGTCCTCATCCTAACACAGCCCCTTCCCCTTTTTTTATTTATTTTCATTTGTCTAGGTTTCTATAATACTCCATCATTGTGGGATCTAGATATTTATTTTCTTACTATAGCTTATTTAGATTGTAAGGTCCTCAGGACAGAGATCTGTCATTGTTTATATATCAGTAAATTCTTATATGTACCTATGGTGCTTTAACATCTCTAGAGCAAGGGTAGAAAGGAGAGTATATATGTGATACTAGGCAAAACTCTTTCCAACTAGAGGGCCTGATCTAGCAGTCCTTTTCTACTCAGACTAAAAACTCCCTTTGAAGGCAAGAAGAGATTTTTGGGTGAGTAAAGCTTAAGCCTGGAATATTTCTCTAAGGTGCCACAAGTACTCCTGTTCTGTGTGCAGAATATGCAGCTCATTAACTGTGTTATGTAAAAACAGACTCTCTTTCTCTCATCTCTTTTTAAGTTAAATATATCAGGATCACTCTGTTATGTGGATCTACTTTCCCCAATATATGCTGCATAAAAGATCAACAGCTAAGCCAGTCTTTTTCTATTATTCAGAAACATTTAAGAGCTCCATTCCATTGCCTCGTGTCAGATATTGTGATAGAGAAGGATAACATTATTCTTATTGATAAATAGTCAAGATGAAAAAAATACCCCCACTCTGTTTATTCTCACTTTACTGGAAATATGCTGTGTCCACTTAGGGCAGGTCTTCACGACAGAGGGGTGGGGGGGTCGATTTAAGATACGCAAATTCAGCTACGCGAATAGCATAGCTGAATTCGACCTATTGGAGCCGACTTACCCCACTGTGAGGACGGCGGCAAAATCGACCTTCGCGGCTCCCCGTCGACGGCGCTTACTCCCACCTCCGCTGGTGGAGTAAGTGCGTCGATTCGGGGATCGATTGTCACTTCCCAATGAGACGCGATAATTCGATCCCAGAGAGATCGATTTCTACCCGCCGATTCAGGTGGGTAGTGTAGACCTAGCCTTAGAAGATGATTGTGCTCTTTCAGTGGTAGAGGGGGATCCCAGGCAAACCTGCCTAAATTTGTTTATAAGCCTGCATAACAAGTGTCATTCCTTATGGAGGAAATCCCTTCTTTGTGAACATACTGAATTATTGGCATCATATGCCTCCTTGATGACACTTATTCCTACTCTAGTGCCAAAAAAGAGAGTGGAGGATAGTCAGACATGAAGTCCAGGGGCACGTACAGCAGACATCATGACAAATTATGGAACATCAAGCACTTGGGAAACCCACAGTGACTGTTTAGAATGTCAAAATTTCTATAGGCCCTAACAGGAAAATGCTGCCTGCTCTCTCACTTCGTTTTCTTTAAATATTCCATACACTCTTTGAAGGCAGTCCCCTGACAGCAGACAACAAACTGAACTTCAAATAAATAACGGAGACTGACTTAGCTCAAGATATTTTACACTTTCCTTGAACAGTTTTCACTTTCCAGTTTTACACTTTCTTGGAGCAGTAGGCCATCTGCCAAAAGGGCACAACTTGAACTGGTCAACAACTGTCTGTGCTTTCCTTTCATGTTGAAGAACTGAAAGCAATAGATTTTATGGTCTTTTCGAGTTAGAAACACTCTTGATTGGTGCATGCAAAGGTACAAAGAGCAAATGGAGAGTGTCTTTCTCCTAGACACTCATAGTCAGCGGGTAGATGAGAATAGACCATTATAGTAACCATCATGTTGCTGAATAATCTTTTTTTAAAACCAAACATAAACAACCTTCTCTGCTTCATAAGAGTGAATGTTGGCATTTAAAAAAAAAAGGAAAGAGAAAAAACATGCTTTTCTGTTAGGGAAAATAGATTGCAACAGTGCTGTCAATCACCCCTAAAATGTCACACTTGTCCATATGTGGGCCTAATCCTGCGAGGTGCTGAATGCTCTCAACTCCCATTAATGTCAGCATTTCACAGGATTGGGCCCTTTCTGAGCAGAGGGATAGGTACATCATTTTATTCCACTGCAATAGGTCAAGGATTAAGGTGCACAGGATCAGTGTAAGCAGCTTTAGACTTCTCAATCATTTGCCTAAACACACATCATACACTAGATTTAGGGCAAGAGTATGGCTTGCCCTACACACTCACACAGGGGGAATAAGGGAGCCTACAGTGTCCTCTTACATTGTGTGAGCTACTTGCAGCACAGGTTACTGTACAGGAGGCAAGTAGCCTCTGCAAGGCTGCTATTCCCACTCCTTTACGGATGCATGGGGAATATGCAAAGCTTTGACTCTGTCCCCTCACCACAGTGTGCAGCACAGGTGAGCTGGTGCAGAGAGGGAAGTAACCTCTACTAGATAAAAGGCTGATACAGCTTTCTTTCTTTCTGGAGCAAGGAGTAACCAGGGACCAGATTGTGACTCTCTGAGTCACAAATTAATCCCTAGTCTGCTAAGCAACTAAGCGCAGCCCATTACTCAGGGCTAGGGGTAACTCTACAGTCAAGCCCTTTTGAAAGATGTTAAAATATAAAATCATCCTTGAATGTTTATATATGTAATATTTGGTCCCACAGAAATATATGAAAATACACGTACAAAATATTCCACTGTGCTCTATATCTTTGATTGATTTTCATCTTTTATAATCAGAATGCTCTATGCAGTATCCCTGATTCCAGATTATTCCACATAACTATCTCTATAACAGTCAGACAAACTTTGATCTTGCATACAACTGTATTGATTGCACTAATTATTTTTCTAATGAAAGTTTTCAAATTTTTCCACAAATATCAAAAGATTGTCTTAGCTTTAACCATTTTAATCAGATTTATTTTACCTCATTCCAAATAAACCATAGAGTTCTTACACTGGTGATATTTATCCAACATAATCTTCAGTAGCACCAAGGACTTTGTTAAAATGGCTCAGTTTGTCTATGAGTAATTATTTTTTTGTGGTTCTGGTACGCTTTAAATTTTTAAATAATGCACTTTGCCAGGTTCCGATCTCTATAAGATCTTAGGCTAGGTCTACACTAGCCACCTGAATCGGCGGGTAGAAATCAATCTCTCGGGGATCGAATTATCGCGTCTCATCGGGATGCGACAATCGATCCCCGAATCGACGCTCTTACTCCACCAGCAGAGGTGGGAGTAAGCGCCGTCGACGGGGAGCCGCGGAAGTCGATTTTGCCGCCGTCCTCACAGTGGGGTAAGTCGGCTCCGATAGGTCGAATTCAGCTACGCTATTCGCATAGCTGAATTTGCGTATCTTAAATCGACACACCCCCCCGTAGTGAAGACCTGCCCTTAGTTTATACATGATTCTATAAAGCGAATGTGTTGTTCTTATTTGTAGATGATGTAAATATTGTTTTTCAGACATCATGTACAAATAAATTAACTGAAAAGACTTGCCTGTGTTTTGGAAAATGGTCCACATTTCACAAGGAGTGAAATGACAGGAGACTCTTTCTGACAACACTCACCCGTCTTACTGTAGAAACTGAGGATTTCAACCCTGAGCATGTAAGTAGTTCTCACTCACATGAGCAGTCCCACTGCCTTTAATGGGATTACTTGCAGGAGTGAGGGCTACTTGCATTATTAAGGATTTTCAGGTTTGGGCCCTCATTTATGAAGTAATATCATGTCCAAACAAAGTTGAAATTGTGTGTGGGACAGTGTTGTATCCCTGTCTGGATGTACAGTATTGATCACCCAAGTGTGCAGCTGTTTCAGCCATGTGACAAAGTGCTGTTACCTTCCCTATTTAAACTACAGCAGTTTCTACCAGTATCACTGTTTCTAGATGAACATAAACATAGGAAGATTCATCTAGCAGCTGCAATATCATGTCTAATTTTCTTAATATGTATGTCAGTCAGAATCATTTTGTTGTTGATTAGGGATCAGATAATCAGAGTTTCTCTCTCTGACCTCACTTCATTGCAGGCTTCAAACATACATATCACACTGTGTCTGAACACCAACCATAATACTGTCACGATTCGTTAAGCTCTAACAAACCCTCCTAGGGCAGCCATGAAAACTTCACCACTTAATATTCAAAACATGAAAATCTGGGCTTGGATTCTAATTTGCTACTGATGTAATATTAAAGCAATATATGTATAAAATATTAAGGCCATATTTGTTCTGAATTTATTTTATTTAATTTTTTACACAAGGCATAAAACCCTGGGGCCTTAAAACAACATGTCTAATTTTCAAGGATGTCCTGAGGGGCAGACAGACATGACATCTATACACACATCTTGGTATCCTGAACAATGTGTGGTATAGGCACCATATTGAAATGTACACTCTTTCATGAGCAGTAAGGGTTTTGCTGATAAAAATAAAAATGTCGCCTTATCTGCTGACCAGTAGATAGAATGTAATTTCTCATACTACCCCTTGAACCCATCCACAGAAAGAGAGAGGCTTGGAGAAAACTTGGAGATAAGGCCTCCTTCACTTATTCCCTCAATATCAGGAAAACTCAGATTTAGTTGTCAGACAGAGGATCACCTTTCAGTATTCAGATTAAGTCATGCTTGAGAAGTTGTGTGCATGCTAATTACTTTGGTAAGGAAAAAGGGTTTGTGATACCTCTGGCTTCTTCTGTAATGCCTTCAGGATTTGAAGGTTTAAGGCTAAGATAATTGAACTCTAAGAATCAGAATTAGGTTAATCAACAATGTCTCAATTCAGTTCAGTGTGCTAAGATCCTATAAATGTTTTTAATTTTCCCCTTCACAAGTGCAAGGAGAGGATGCTCTGTGCCATGTTCAATGTTTGGACACTGTTTAACATTCGGAATACCTTGTCCCCCTGAACACTGACACTTCTGTAGTGATCTGGGGATAAATAAAAAGGTAGTTTAGTCTGTCCAGCAAATCTCAGATGGTTTGTATTTAACATTTGATTTGTAGAATTGTTTAAGAATCCTATAACTAGTTAGTATTACAGAAGCCCTTCTCTTCTTGACCTAGGTGACTATTACTCTTTTGTCTTAGTATGTGGATGGGGCATAGTTGTTAGTATAGTGACACAGATGTACAGAGCACTTTACATAGTGCTCAAAACAAAGGGGCCCTGCCCTGGAAGGCTTACTTTCCACCTCAAATGAATATGATATAGCAGACAACACTCCAGGCAAACTGCTTTGATTATTATGGCCTCAATTCAACACAGAATTTATGTTTCCTGATAGTTAGCTGTTCTCCAGAGTAATAGGAAAGTAAGATGTGCTTCATAACATTTACTTTTTTTCATTTTCATTTCACAGTATTTATACCTTTTATTGTATCGATCTAACCAAAGAATCTGGCTTGTCTGTATTAAATCATCTCTGTATTTTTTTTTCTAACATATTGTTGAAGTAAGTGTTACTTTCTTGTCTGTCAGATACTGTTCATCATCATTTGGTAATTCAGTTTCACTTAGTACAAGAGCCATCTTACACATTGCTGTGTGCCTGTTCTAATGCCTATCGTATCCTAGATATAATGATATAACTACATATATTGGGGCAAATGCTCCTCCAGTGCACAATGCAAATAAATGGGCACTGTACTGGGAGGTCCTTAGGGCATGGAGTGGACTGAATTAAAGCCCATTACCATTACCACAGAATGGGCAGCAAAGCTACTCCTGATTCACTGTAACCTCAGGTCACAGCTAATCTCTGCTACATTGTCACCTCTTCTCTGTGAGGGTGCACAGCCAATAGATTCACACACTGCTTCCATCCCCGTCCAAAATCACCTTTGCCTCCATAGTGCTGGGCTTTCCGGTGCACTGTGTTTATCCACCACTGTACAGGCTCTCTTTGGTTCCCTTCGCAGAGAGGAACTGCACAAATGACACTACAAGAACGCCCCCAGAGAGGAGAAGCAGAATTTGCCCCTTTTTATCTATTACAGAAGCTACTCTGTCTGTGTGTTTTCTTCTGTGCTAAAATGTAATGAAGTATTCATTATGGGAGCAAATACTATTGAAGACATTTTACATTTTGATGCAGTCCCTGGTTTTTAGAAGGGCCCTTGCAATTCACCTAATGGTCAACTTGAATTGACAGAAATATAAGCAAGTTAAATAACACACACAAGGTCACTAAGCCCTGGTCTACACTACGAGGTTAGGTCGAACTTAGCCGCGTTAGGTCGATTTTATAAGCAATGCAGCTACACAACCAACCCCTTTCCGTCAACCTAAAGGGCTCTTAAAATCGACTGCTGTACTGCTCTCTGGTGAGGGGAGTAGCGCTAAAATCCACCTTCTTGGTTTGAATTTGGGGTAGTGCAGACGCAGCATTGTGCAATTTGACGGTATTGGCCTTCGGGAGCTATCCCACAGTGCTCCAATCTGACTGCTCTGGACAGCACTTTCAACTCCAATGCACTAGGCAGGTACACAAGAAAAGCCCGGGGAACTTTTGATTTTCATTTCCTGTTTGGTCAGTGTGGCGAGTTCAGCAGCACAGGTGACCATGCAGTCCCCCCAGAATCGCAAACGAGCTCCAGCATGGAGTGAACGGGAGACATTGGATCTGATTGCTGTATGGGGAGAAGAATCTGTGCAGGCAGAACTCCAATCAAAAAGAAGAAATGCTGATATATATGCCAAAATCGCACAGGGCATGGTGGAGAGAGGCTACACCAGGGACACACAGCTGTGCTGCGTGAAGATTAAGGAGCGCAAGCAAGCCTACCACAAGACAAAGGAGGCAAACTGTTGCTCCAGGTCAGAGCCTCATACATGCCACTTCTATGATCAGCTGCATGCCATTCTAGGGGGGGACCCTACCAGTACCCCACCACTGTCCATGGACACCTGCAAGGGGGCAGTCTCACGCAAAATTGAGGAGGATTTTGTGGATGAGGAAGAGGAGGAGAATGCCAGCGGGCAAGCGGAGAATCTGTTCTCCCCAGCAGCCAGGACCTTTTCATCACCTTGGAGCCAATACCCTCCCAAGGTGAGTTCCTGGACACTGGAGGCGGAGAAGGCACCTCTGGTGAGTGCATATTTGTAACAACATTACAGGGGTTAAAAGCAATTGTGTTTAATGTTTGATTTGCCCTGAAGAATTGGGATGCATTCGTGGCCAGTACAGCTACTGGAAAAGTCTGTTAACGTGTCTGGGGATGGAGCAGGAATCCTCCAGGGACATCTCCATGAAGCTCTCCTGGAGGTACTCTGAAAGCCTTTGCAGAAGGTTTCTGGGGAAGGCTGCCTTATTTCACGGTCCTAGTGTCCTCGGTAGGATACTTTACCACGCAAAGCCAGTAACAAGTAGTCTGGAATCATTGCAGAATAAAGCATGGCAGTGAATGGTCCTGGGTTTTGGTTGCATTCATGCAACATTCGGTCTTTATCTTTCTGTGTCAGCTTCAGGAGAGTGATATTATTCATGGTCACCTGGTTGAAATAGGGGAATTTTTGTAAGGGAACAGTAAAAGGACCCCGTTCATGTTGGGCTGTTTGCGCTTGGCTAAAAGGGATCATCCCTGCACATCCAACCCAAAACCGCAGCCTCCTCCTTTTAAATGGCAAACCCAACTGGCATTGCTTGCTATGGGAAAGGAGGGCGCTTCAGTTTGAAACCATTCCCACGTGTTATGAAGGCAGAAGAAGCCAACCCTGCATACCCTTTGGCTTAGCATGGCTGCCTGGAAACCGAATTCTGTTGCCCAGCCGTGTGTGATGTGTCATCATATCAGCAGGCGCTCAATATAAAAGGCAAAATGCAACCTTGTACCTAAAGCACAAGTGTTGTCTGCTGTGAATTGCTTGATTCACTGTGAAAGAGTCTCCCTTTTGTTCTCAAAAATGTATCTTCTTAAATTTTGGTCTCCCTTTTTATTCCCCCCTGCAGATGTAAATGTCTCTTTGCTCCTTGTATCATCTCTGTTCCTGAGGTTTTCGCAGATTAGAAGGCGAAAAAACACACCCACGATTACATGTTTTCAGAGCTCATGCAGTCCTCCCACACTGATAGGGCACAGCTGAATGCATGGAGGCATTCGATGGCAGAGGCCAGGAAAGCATTCATTGAACATGACCAGAACACGCAGGAGCAGATGCTGAGGCTAATGGGGGAGCAAACAGACATGATCAGGTGTCTGGAGCTGCAGGAAAGGCAACAAGAGCACAGACTGCCACTGCATCCATTGTATAACCTCCTGCCCTCCTTCCCAAGTTCCATATCCCCCTCACCCAGATGCCCAAGAACGCAGGGGGCGGAGGCTCCGGGCACACAGCCACTCCACTCCAGAGGATGGCCCAAGCAACAGAAGACTGTCATTCAAACAGTTTTGATTTGTAGTGTGGCTACAATGAGCAATGTGGCCTTGTCCTTCCCTCTTACCCTACCCCTAGCCCACCAAGGGCTACCTTGTCAGTGATCTCACTTATTTTTTAATAAATAAAGAATGCATGGATTCAAAACAATAGGGACTTTATTTCCTTTGCCAGCTGCGGTCGAAGGGGGAAGGGGGATTGGCTTACAGGGAAGTAAATTCAACAAACGGGGCGGTTTTGCATCAAGGAGAAACACACACAACTATCATTCTGTAGCCTGGCCAGTCGTGAAACTGGTTTTCAAAGCCTCTCTGATGCCCAGCGCACCTAGCTGTGCTCTTCTAATCGCCCTGGTATCTGGCTGTTCAAAATTGGCTGCCAGGCGATTTGCCTCAACCTCCCACCCCACCATAAACATCTTCCCCTTACTCTCACAGATATTTGGAGCACACAGCAAGCAGCAATAACAATGGGAATATTGGTTGCGCTGAGGTCTAATCTAGTCAGCAAACCGCGCCAGCGAGCTTTTAAACATCCAAAGTCACATTCTACCACCATTCTGCACTTGCTCAGCCTATAGTTGAACTGCTCCTTACTACTGTCCAGGGTGCCTGTGTATGGCTTCATGAGCCATGGGAGCAAGTGGTAGGCTGGATCCCCAAGGATAACTATTGACATTTCAACATCCCCAATGGTAATTTTCTGGTCTGGGAACTAAGTCCCTTCTTGCAGCTGTTCAAACAGCCCGGAGTTCCTAAAGATGAGAGCGTCATTCACCTTTCCCGGCCATCCCACGTTGATGTCCATGAAACGTCCCTTGTGATCCACCAGTGCTTGCAGGACCATTGAGAAGTACTTGTTGCAGTTTATGTACTGGTTGGCAAGGTGATCAAGTGCCAAGATAGGGATATGTGTTTCGTCTATCACCCCACCACTGTTAGGGAACTCCATTGTAGCAAAGCCATCCACTATGACCTGCACATTTCCCAGAGTCACTACCCTTGCTAGCAGAAGGTTCATGATTGCCTTGGCTACTTGGATCACAGCAGCCCCCACAATAGATTTGCCCACTCCGAATTGATTCCCGACTGACTGGTAGCAGTCAGGCATTGCAAGCTTCCACAGGGCTATCGCCACTCGCTTCTCAACTGTCAGGGCAAGTCTCATTTTGGTATTCCTGCGCGTTAGGGTGGGGGAAAGCAATTCACACAGTTCCATGAAAGTGGCCTTACACATGCGAAAGTTGCGCAGCCACTGGGAATGATCCCATACCTGCAACACTATGCGATCCCACCAGTCTCTGATTGTTTGCTGGGCCCAGAATTGGCGTTCCACTGTAACTCTGCTTTTTTAATTCTCCCTCACTGCTTGTTTCTCTCTTGGTATACTTTATATTTTTGCTTTTCCTTTTGCACCCATTTCTGGTTCACCTGGATGATTTGTAATAGAATATTGCATTTTGCTTAGAATAAGCTGTGTTTAGCAGTACGATGGGGACAAATTCTGATTAGTAATTACCTCATATTAGAGTCCCTCTCCCTGTGAAAACTGAACATTTCTAAAATGAAAACAGTTTGTGGACACAAACAACCTTTTCTGTGTGTATGACTCTTGATTTAAAATTGTGCAAAAGGACTCTCTTCCCATGTGAAAAATGTTTTTGGACAATTTCCAGACAAAACTATTCATGATTAAATGAAGCAAATTTAGAAGTTTCATCTGAAATAATGAAAAATATATGTGGAATAATGCAAGATGTCTAGAAAAAATCTGTGAAATTAACTCTCTTATATAAGCATTCACTTACAGCTTTGGTGGCAAAAGAGTTAATTATAAAGTCCTGTCTTTACTTATTATTATTATTTCTTTGGTATCACAGTAGCATTTAGAGGCCCCAAGTGAGACATAGAGTTTATTTACACTGCAATTAGGACAACTTCATTGCACCATGACCTCCTTCTGACAACAAAGTTACTACATGACCCCAGGGGTAAAGGGGACAGACCCTGAGCCCTGATGCCCCAGGAGGGGGGAGAAGGGGCCACAGTCCTAGACCAGCCACCCTGGGTAGGGAGGAAGGGCAGAGCCTGAGCCCCGCCACCCTGGGTGGGGATCGAGCTTAGGCTTAGCTTCAGCTCCCAGTTCCAGCAAGTCTAATGCTGGCCTTGGTGACCCATTAAAACAGGGTCGGGACCTACTTTGGGGTCCTGACCCACAGTTTGAGAACCGCTGATTTAGATCAAAGTAAAAATAGCAGTGCAGTGGAGACAGCACAGGCTAGCTGCTCGAATACATAATCAAGGTTCTGGTCAGGTTTGTACTAGAAGACTAGCCTGTGCTGCCACGCAAGCTGCCGTAGCTATGGTACTATTGTTACTCAAGCTCACTTTGATCTAGCCAGGTAGGCCTGTGGGAGCTGCAATCACACCTCCGGATAGACATATCCTAAGTGAAGTGCCTACCTTGAAGAGCTTATAATCAAAGTAAAAAATATGGATAGACAGTAGGAGAAAGGAAGTATTATCCCTTTCTTCTTTGAGTGATCATCCCTATGCATAGTGAACTTCAGGACTGTGCATGTGCTCCATGCTCCCAGGACTGAAGGTTTTTCCCTAGTAGTGTTCGTGTGTTCCGTGCATAGCCCGCACTCGCGTCGTACACCACAGGAGGGAATAAAGGGGACTATCCCCACCTTGATTCCTCCTGACAGCTTATGGTCTAGGATGGAGCTTCAGTGTTCATGCTGACTTCTTCAGGTTCTCACTGTCAATAGTTTTTAAAAGTTTTAACGTTCTCTTAATTCGATAAGAATGAGGTATAGTTAGTTTGGTAGGTATGAGGGGTTTGTTCCCTATTTTGTAAACCCCCGTCTGGAGCAAGAATTGCTGGTGCCCCCATCCCATGCTCTGGCCTTCTAAAGGTTGTGGGGAGTGTGCCAAGGATCCCCGGCTTCAAGAAGTGCAATACATGCCATAAGCACTTCCGATTCACAGACTATCATGTCACCTGTCTGTACTGCCTGGAGGTGTCACACGTCCCTTCCCTGTGCAGTATCTGGGCATCCAGGGAGTTTCAGCTCCATGAGTTCCTCATGGTGGTAGCTGTGAAGGTGGGAACAATTTCTAACTGGGAAGAACCCCCTGTACAATGGCCTGAAGAATATAGGAGTGGCACCTCTTCTTTTTTCAGTCCCAAGCAGTTTGAAGACCTCTGCCTGTGGCTCCCCTCCCACTCAGAGAGACTTTGGAGAGCAGAGCCAGATCAGAGAGGGGGATAGGGAGACATATGTCTTCCTATAAGGACAAGATGTAAGTTTCCCCCTACAAGCCCTCTAAAAAGAGGCATACGTCCCTATCTTGTACCAAGTCATTGGGAGCTTTGCACTATGGAATCGGACCATCCAATGTTGAGAAGCACTGATTCGGAATATCCAGATACTAGGACTGACTCTTCAGCACCAAAGCCCTCATCATTACTGCACCCAGATCAAGCACCCTCTTCTTCAGGAACTTGAGCTGTGGAGGTGTCCCCTTCAACTCCAGTTCAATTTTCAGTCCCAGGAGATCTCCTGCTGTTCCTGGAATTGGAGTCACCGCTCTTCTCTAGACCTCCAGGCCCAGTGTCAGGACTTCAGCCAGTATTGATATTTCTATTTCCCCTCTCCATCCCTGTCTATAAGCAGGGGTTGAGCCAGACTATATCTGGTACTACCAATGAACTGAGGTAGGTCATCACTGCCTCCTTCAGTACCAAAGCCTTTGCCACTGGATCCAGAATCAGAATCTTTGGAGTTGGAAGACAACTTCAACAGACACCAGGATGATATGCCGAGGGGCCCCTTCAGAGGACTGAGCCCTGACAGAACATGAGGTGTCTCCAGGGTATCTCAGAATTCTTGCACTAGAGAATATCCTGCTTATACCTACTGGTACCCATCTCCTTGGGGTCTTGTATCAAGGAGTTATGAGATCCCACAGTGGAAGTATTGGGTCCCAGAAGATCCTCAAGACTACTGTCAAATATATGCACCCCGTGACACAGGGGACCCCAGGAGATTTATGGCTCCTGGGGTAGAAAGGGAGCTTCTTTGGCCTCCTCAAGAGCCACAACTCCAGTAGCAGGAGGAATAAGAGCAACAGGAGCGGGCTGACTTTATGCCTGTGACATTGTCCACTCTTTCTCAGATAATGCAGTGATTCCAGATTCCCCACCATGCCCTGATGATCCAATGGCCTTCAGGATTTACTCAAGAGCATGTCAGACTCATTTTAGATTCTCCTGGAAGCGGTCGAGGAAGAACCACACAAACTACTGGACATTTTGTACAGCTCGGGTCCAAGAAGAGTGGCACTTTCTGTTAATGAGGCCATCCTCATGCCTGCCAGGGCCCTCTGTCAGACACCTACTATGATCCCACCAGTGTTCAAACAGGCACAAATGAGGTACTTTGTACCTGAAATAGGGTTGAAGTACTTATTTTCTCACCCATCTCTCAACTCCTTGGTAGTGTCTGCAGTCACCAAGCATAATCAACAGAGACAAGCCAGACAAGCCTCATGATAAAGAAGCAAAGAGGTTTGAACCCTTTAGCAGAAAGGTGCATTCCTTGGCATCGCTGCAGTTCTAAGAATCAAACTGCCAAATATGATTTTATCATCTATGACAAGCTGGCCAACTTCACCAGTAAGGTGCCTCAGGATATTAGAGACCAGTTCCAGGCTCTAATGAAGAAAAGTGGTAATAAGATCAGCACTTCAGACTGCCCTAGACATAGCGCACACATCAGCGAGATCCATGGCCACTGCAGCAGTGATGAGACTTTTGTTGCGACTCTCCTCCTTAGGAGTCCCAAAGGAAGTTCAAACAATGGTGCAGGACATTCCATTTGAGTGCAATGAACTAATTGGTGCTATAGGGGAGTTCTTCCACTTTTTGAAAGAGCCTCGAGCCATGCTTCAATCGCTGGGTATTTACACATCTGCAGTCAAAAGGAAACCCAGTAAGCCCCAGTTCAGATGAACAGCCCCACCTGCCTTTTATCACCAGTGGCAGTATGAACCCCCACACAGGTGTTACAGAACACTTAGAAAGAGTGTCCAACGTAAACTACTTTTCACTTCCCAACCACCACCGCTCTTAAAGCCAGCATTTTGATGGGATCTTCAAGAATTGCACAACCCCTTTTGTTTTTTCCCCTTGCTTTGGAAGCTGGTAAGCATAGTCTTTACTTACTTGTCAGAGTTCCCCACAGGATCTTAGCCTCTCTTACTTGATGGGAGGACAGGAAGAAAGTATGTTGGCAGGAGGTACCATTCAACTCCCCACTTCCAACAAAGACTATGACTACTGATGCATCCCTTTTACTCTCTGTCTACATGATGAGCTGGGCATGATTCCCCTGTTTGTGTACAGATACACCAGCTCTCATTGAGCTATCATGAATATAAATAGCAATGCCATTGCAGTAGCATGGGTAGTGGTAGCAGAGACATGACTGAGCTATAATGTGTACAAACCTGCTTGAAACTTACGGTTATGTACTGGACATGGTTCAGTCAAGCCTCCACTGCCACTACCCATGTTACTGTGGCCACACTGTTATTTGTACTCACGCTAGCTCAATCAAAGTAACATAAGTATGGGTACATAAGCAGGGGAATGATGCCCCTAACTCATAGTGCAGATCACCTTAACCAAGAATGCTTGGTACACAGTTCTTGAATGCTTTGTCCTGGGCTTTGTGACCTACATTTTCCCTGAAGAATGCAACCATCTCTGTGGTTCACTTTGACTTTTAACAGGTTTCAGAGTAGCAGCCGTGTTAGTCTGTATCCGTAAAAAGAACAGGAGAACTTGTGGCACCTTAGAGACTAACAAATTTATTAGAGCATAAGCTTTCGTGGACTACAGCCCACTTCTTCGGATGCATACAGAGTGGAATAAATATTGCGGAGATATATATATATACACATATACAGAGAGCATAAACAGGTGGGAGTTGTCTTACCAACTCTGAGAGGCCAATTAAGTAAGAGAAAAAAAAACTTTTGAAGTGATAATCAAGCTAGCCCAGTACAGACAGTTTGATAAGAAGTGTGAGAATACTTACAAGGGGAGATAGATTCAATGTTTGTAATGGCTCAGCCATTCCCAGTCCTTATTCAATCCTGAGTTGATTGTGTCTAGTTTGCATATCAATTCCAGCTCAGCAGTCTCTCGTTGGAGTCTGTTTTTGAAGTTTTTCTGTTGTAATATAGCCACCCGCAGGTCTGTCATTGAATGACCAGACAGGTTAAAGTGTTCTCCCACTGGTTTTTGAGTATTATGATTCCTGATGTCAGATTTGTGTCCATTAATTCTTTTGCGGAGAGACTGTCCGGTTTGGCCAATGTACATGGCAGAGGGGCATTGCTGGCACATGATGGCATATATCACATTGGTAGATGTGCAGGTGAACGAGCCCCTGATGGTATGGCTGATGTGATTAGGTCCTATGATGATGTCACTTGAATAGATATGTGGACAGAGTTGGCATCGGGCTTTGTTACAAGGATAGGTTCCTGGGTCAGTGGTTTTGTTCAGTGATGTGTGGTTGCTGGTGAGTATTTGCTTTAGGTTGGGGGGTTGTCTGTAAGCGAGGACAGGTCTGTCTCCCAAGATCTGTGAGAGTAAAGGATCATCTTTCAGGATAGGTTGTAGATCTCTGATGATGTGCTGGAGAGGTTTTAGTTGGGGGCTGAAGGTGACAGCTAGTGGTGTTCTGTTATTTTCTTTGTTGGGCCTGTCTTGTAGGAGGTGACTTCTGGGTACTCGTCTGGCTCTGTCAATCTGTTTTTTCACTTCAGCAGGTGGGTATTGTAGTTTTAAGAATGCTTGATAGAGATCTTGTAGGTGCTTGTCTCTATCTGAGGGATTGGAGCAAATGCGGTTATATCTTAGAGCTTGGCTGTAGACAATGGATCGTGTGGTGTGTCCTGGATGGAAGCTGGAGGCATGTAGGTAAGTGTAGCGGTCAGTAGGTTTCCGGTATAGGGTGGTATTTATGTGACCATCGCTTATTCGCACAGTAGTGTCCAGGAAATGGACCGCTTGTGTGGATTGATCTAGGCTGAGGTTGATGGTGGGATGGAAATTATTGAAATCATGGTGAAATTCCTCAAGGGCTTCTTTTCCATGGGTCCAGATGATGAAGATGTCATCAATGTAGCGCAAGTAGAGTAGGGGCGTTAGGGGACGAGAGCTAAGGAAGCGTTGTTCTAAGTCAGCCATAAAAATGTTGGCATATTGTGGGGCCATGCGGGTACTCATAGCAGTGCCGCTGACTTGAAGGTATATATTGTCTCCAAATGTGAAATAGTTGTGGGTGAGGACAAAATCACAAAGTTCAAGCACCAGGTTAGCTGTGACATTATCGGGGATACTGTTCCTGATAGCTTGTAGTCCATCTTTGTGTGGAATATTGGTGTAGAGGGCTTCTACGTCCATAGTGGCCAGGATGGTGTTTTCTGGAAGATCACCGATGGATTGTAGTTTCCTCAGGAAGTCAGTGGTGTCTCGAAGATAGCTGGGAGTGCTGGTAGCATAGGGTCTGAGGAGAGAGTCCACATAACCAGACAAGCCTGATGTTAGGGTGCCAATGCCTGAGATGATGGGGTGTCCAGGATTTCCAGGTTTATGGATCTTGGGTAGCAAATAGAATACTATTTGGTGGCTGAACTTTGTGATTTTGTCCTCACCCAGGAACCTATCTTTGTAAAAAAGCCCGATGCCAACTCTGTCCACATATCTATTCAAGTGACATCATCATAGGTCCTAATCACATCAGCCATACCATCAGGGGCTCGTTCACCTGCACATCTACCAATGTGATATATGCCATCATGTGCCAGCAATGCCCCTCTGCCATGTACATTGGCCAAACCGGACAGTCTCTCCGCAAAAGAATTAATGGACACAAATCTGACATCAGGAATCATAATACTCAAAAACCAGTGGGAGAACACTTTAACCTGTCTGGTCATTCAATGACAGACCTGCGGGTGGCTATATTACAACAGAAAAACTTCAAAAACAGACTCCAACGAGAGACTGCTGAGCTGGAATTGATATGCAAACTAGACACAATCAACTCAGGATTGAATAAGGACTGGGAATGGCTGAGCCATTACAAACATTGAATCTATCTCCCCTTGTAAGTATTCTCACACTTCTTATCAAACTGTCTGTACTGGGCTAGCTTGATTATCACTTCAAAAGTTTTTTTTCTCTTACTTAATTGGCCTCTCAGAGTTGGTAAGACAACTCCCACCTGTTTATGCTCTCTGTATATGTGTGTATATATATCTCCGCAATATTTATTCCACTCTGTATGCATCCGAAGAAGTGGGCTGTAGTCCACGAAAGCTTATGCTCTAATAAATTTGTTAGTCTCTAAGGTGCCACAAGTTCTCCTGTTCTTTTGACTTTTAAGATAGTTGATGCCTGATTCATTAATTACTTTGAAGATGCAGATCAATGCCTTAAATGGGCTTCTGAAACTGACTGGGTGCCAGTGAATGGACTTGAGCTAGACATCCGTGGTGGAGGGAAGATGCATTTTGTACCAGATTTATACTGTGCTGCATTGAGATTACCTTCATGTAGTGTTTTTCATATTAGAATTTGTATATCTGAGAGTTGTCAGATTACTGGAGACTGAAGTATTCTGTTATTTATAGAGCAGATGCAGTACGCTGATGTAAGCTTCCCCAAACTGTCCTGACAATGTGCCTCTATCATGAACTGGAGGGACCACTTCTAACCATAAAGTGTTAGCCAGTTTTTCATGCCCATTTTATTTTTGTCTTCTGCTAAGATTAACAATAGGAGCTCTTTTCTACTAAAAATGGACTGAGACTAGCAGTTCATTGCATATACAGTGGTTGCCCCTCAGATATCAATATTTACAATTCAATTATATTGAGCTTCATCATGTTAGTTTGGTATTTCCTATATTTAGAATAGGAAATATAACAAAATATCTTGTATAGTTAAATATTGTGTGGTGAAAAAAATTCTATATTTAATTGTTAAAATGAATTTAGTATTGCTATCTAATATTCAGATTCATACAGATGTATAGCAGAACCACCTAACCACCTGTAAGCATGCACATAGGGTGACCTGATAGCAACTATGAAAAAACAGGACAGGGGGTGGGGGGTAATAGGCGCCTACATAAGAAAAAGTCCTAAAAAACAGGACTGTCCCTTTAAAAACAGGACATCTGGTCACCCTACATGCACATGCTTTAAATTAAGAATTCTGTGATCATACGGCTGAAACCATTTTATTTCCTCACTTCATCCCTTCCTTACTGCTGGTCACCCAAACTTGTTTCATATCCTCAGTAGACGTTGACAACTCATTGGGACAGAGACTGTATCTTTCTAAGCCTCTATGAAGCACATAGCATACATTGGGGCCTGATATAATAAGAATAATAAACACTACAGAGCTAAACCGAATAACTATGAGTGAGAAGTTCCACAGTACATTTTTAATCCCCTGAAACATCTAGTGATACAAATGAAGAAAGAAATAATAATGAGCTAGCATTTAAAGCTGTGGCTTCTGAGCATGTCTGAGTTTGAGATAGGGAATATAAAAAAATACAGGGACATTCTATTTCCTCATTTAGTTATCCTCACTTATTGTGATAAGTATTTTTAAGTCTTCTGACCACCAATAGGAGTCACTGTAACACATTAATATTTGAGAACTGCTGAACCTGTGCATTGTAAACTCTAATTATAACCGCTATGTAAATGTTAGAAAAAAATACCGATAAAGAGAAACAAAGCTGTTAAATTCTTTATTCCATCAGTAGATGTTTTGTCGCTAACATTTTTTATGTTGTTGTAACTGTGGATACATAATTTTTGTTTGCATGGTTTAGAAGGTTAGCCATTGGCTATGAAAAAAGTCAATAAATCAATAACAATTTTTATGATAACAAGAAGTGGGACACAGTTGTGATGGCAGTTGTAGCATTATGCATGAGAATAGGCATGACTCGTTTGGGTCTATTAAGCTAGTGTTTATCTATGATTATATAGGGAACGGAAGCCAACAATGATGGTCTAATAATCAATTTACCTGACTATAACGATATAATAAAGTTAAGAAGAATCAATCTACAGCATTGCACAGTAGCAAATAAATCTATCAACAATATCAACTGTATTTTTTAACTTTGAATTAAACAGTGAAACGTAAAGTATGTAAAAATGTATCTAGATGCAGACATTTTGAGGGGAATGGGAGAGAATGTTAAGCAAATTCAATGTTCCTGAAAGATATTGAATTGAGAGTCCTGGAGAATGAAGATGTATTTTTCTTTTTCAGAGAACACTTATAATGTATGCAATTGTACACTTCCCTACCAACACTCTTTAGTTCTATACTGGAGGCACCTCCTCTAAGTATGAGTGGGTAGATCAGTCTCCAAGGGCTAGCGCCACTCAGTGTTGCCATGCCTAATTTTTGTGCAACCTGCTGCCTAGTGGAATTCTCAGTCCAAAGTTAGGCAACCAGACTCCCTCTACAATGCAGAGTGAAAGTTAGATACCTAAAAAAGGAATTAACAGGAGCCAGCAAGCTGAGCAGATAAATTCCAGAGTGTGTGTGTGTGTGTGGGGGGGGGGGGGGGGGAGGGTGGTAATTAAGTTCTGTCCCTCAAAGATAGTTAGGTGTCTAACTCTGATCCAGAAGGAGGCACTTATGTCCTCTTGGAGTTCACAGTCATTAACTGTCTACTGGAGTTAACCGCCTAAGGCAGGTCAGCACTTTTTCCCAAGAAACCAGAGGGAGAAAGAGACAGAGACCAACCCACCCCATTATAGCCAACAGCCTGATGGTCAAGTCACTCAGCTGGGATGTGAGAGACCTGTTTTCAGTTCCCCACTCGGCCTCATTTGGAGAGATCTTAGGTCTCTCATATCCCACGTAAGTGCCCTAATCACCAGGCTTTAAGTATTCTGGGGTGGGCCTTTTAATACTTCCTGTTGAAGCTGTTCCACTTTGTATAAATAATTAAATATTAACAGGAGCAGGAACTTCAATTTGCAACTCCCACGTCCCAGGGCGTTCCCTAACTGCAAGGCTAGGCTGTAAAACCAATCTCTGTCTCTCTATGAATATTTAATGAATATTTAATTATATAAAGTGGAACAGCTCCAATAGGAGAGAGATCCAGCCCAGAGTACCCAATACCTGGTGGCTAGGGGCTCACCTGGGAGGTGGG
Source organism: Chrysemys picta bellii (assembly GCF_011386835.1). Taxonomy (NCBI): domain Eukaryota; kingdom Metazoa; phylum Chordata; order Testudines; family Emydidae; genus Chrysemys; species Chrysemys picta. Next base: position 236,776,965 of record NC_088792.1, read on the forward strand.
AGATTAGGGTTCAAGTTCCTGGTTACAAATGAGGCAGATTGGGTATTTGAAAATAAGTGTCCCACATCCCCAGTCAATGCCCTGCCCAGTGGGCTATTGGATATTCTGGGACACACACCCAGAGCCAGCCCCCAAAATTCCTGAGCTCATCATCCCCAGTTGTCATCTGTGTGCGGCCCAATCCAGTGGGTGTGGTCGGAGAATGCCTAGCTGACCGAACCCCACAGGCAAGCCTGGCCTACTTGGAAAATCTCACTGGGACTTAGACATGAGCTAAGGTGCCAAGTAGCTCGGCAGCATCGGGAATTAAACCGCTCTGCACATGCCCACCTGAAGAAATTTAGCTTCCATGGGGTCTTTGCCAGTGTAAACTTAGATGCCCTGGGAATTTAGTTGAGTCCAGGGTTAGGCAGCAGCTGAGTGGGAGTTTTGAGAATCTCAGTGGTGTCTAAGTGTTGGATTTAGGAACGTAAAGTGGCAGTTAGGTGCTTGTGTCTTTGTGTATCTAGCCCCAAGCCACTTCTTGGCCTCTTTGCAGAAATTGTTTATAATGGCAGTGAAAATGTTTGACGAGACATCTTTCTTTTATGATCCAGCCTGTGACTACCAAATCATTTCACATAGGTCACCAGGCATTTGACAGTCATAATGGGGTACTTTGGTCCTTATAGCTAAATGAGTGTAGAGGAATCTGATGTGCAAGGGAGTTTGGCACAAAGGCATACTGGCTGCTCAATTTCTTGTTAGAGGAATATAAAGAGAATTCTTAAATAAATTAAATATATACACACACAAAAATCCTTAGCTTCTAATATAAAGATACTTAGTTAACAGTGAAGGTAAAAGAGAAACAACAGACTAATCAAGGCTGGGCTACCTATTTTAGTGCACAGAGTGCTGAATACCCTACTGCTTGCCTTGCTTAGTATGCACCTGGTTCAAGCAACTTGTAGCCCTCATAACTTGAAACCAAAGTTGCTGAACTGAGAGATCAAAGAGATATAAAAATATTTATAGAAATAAGTATATTGTGGAGCGGGCACCTCAGAACCGCTGTCCTCTCCAAGGAAGATGATCTTATGACAGGAGGAGACTTAGGCGGAATGGAAGGAACAACTCTCCTAGTGATAGCCCACCTTCTGATAAAGGGAGCGAAGACTGATCATTCCTCAACCACTGCGGAGGTCTCTTCAGGAAATGGGGATTTCATCAGTGGATGCAGATAAGCTGTGGTGATATGGAATCTGATCACTGAAAATGTGGGTAGCTGGGTATGTGCTGATTTGGAGGCTCATTCAGCAATTTGCCTCCTGGGTGCCAGGGTAGCAGATCTCAAAAGCTAGACAAATTTCTAGTGAGTGCTTGTGAGGCGCTTACAATAATGATCCATACTGTGACAGTTATATAGGGAAGAGCACGACTGATGTCCTAGAAGCTAAATTTAGCTTATTAGAGGGAAAGCTGAAATCCAGGGCCTACCTTTCTCTGAAATTCCATCAAAATTCTGTTGAGTTTTCCTGTTGCCCAGTTAAATCCTCAGAAATCAGGAAATTATAAGGATATGCACAAGCTGTAATTTTTCATCCTTCAGAGTTGCATTACAATAACCATAAACAATATAATAGTATGTTAATATCCAAACTGTACATTATACTATGCATTTTTTCTACAACCTCAGATACACACATGTAGGATTAGAAGAGTAGGCCAGTTGCCTTCAATAGTGTAGCTTTAATATTCCTTAATTATTCCTTAGCATATGGGGGTACAGAACTATTAGAGTAACCCTCCAATTTATCTGAATCAAACACTTTAAGAGTAATCCCTCTGGTATTGTGTTTTACTCTATGTATGCCAAGCAATCAATTAAATTAATGTATACAAAAAACAAACAGTAAACTGTTTTTACGCAATATGCTACAAATTAAGGCTCCAATCCCATATTTATGCATATGCTTAATTTAAACACCTGAGTAGTGCTGTTGACCTCACTGAGACTACTCACATGCTTAAAGTTAATCACATTGGAGTTTGCCGCATTGGAGCCCAGTGTATAAAAGCACAAAGCCATGATGGAAATGTGTTGGTATGCGTAGGCCACTTAAATGTGTAGTCAAATTAGGTTGGTAGTTAATTACCACTGAATTATATATAAGAAAGATATATTTTACATGGTGTGTAACTAATTCATAGTTAACTGCCTCATTCCTTGAAAAGCAGCCTATGCTGCTGATTGAAAAGAAATTGCATAGTGCATATCTGCTGACTACTATATTAAAATGCATACTGGTATATGCAGTAAGATCTGGTATAAGGCCAGAAGGGAACATTGTCATCATCTAGTCTGATCTCCTGTATAACAGGGGCCATAAAACTTCTCCAATATAATTTCTAGAGCAGATCTTTTAGAAAAAGTCATGATTTAAAAATTGTTGGTGATGGAGAATCCACCATGACCCTTGGTAAGTTGTTTCAATGGTTAATTACTCTCACTATTAAAAATGTACACCTTATTTCCAGTCTGAATTTGTCTAACTTCAGCTTCCAGCCACTGGATTGTGTTATACTTTTGCTTGCTAGATTGAAGAGCCCATTATAAAATATTAACTGTAATCAAGTCACCTTTTAACCTACTCTTTGTTAAGGTAAGTAGATTGAGTCTGTCATTGTAAGGCAAGTTTTCTAATCATTTAATGATTCTTTTGGCTCTTCTCTGAACCTTCTTCAATTTATCAACATCCTTCTTGAATTGTAGACACCAGAACTGGACACAGTATTCCAGCAATGGTCACACCAGTGCCAAATACAGAGGTAAAATAACCTCTCCTACTCAAGATTCCCCAGTTTATGCATCCAAGGATTGTAGTAGTGCTTTTAGCCACAGCGTTGCACTGGAAACTCATGTTCAGTTCATTATCCACCATGACCCCCAAATCTTTTTCAGAGTCACTGTTTCCCAGGATAGAGTCCCCCATTGTGTACATATGGCCTACATTCTTTGTTCCTAGATGTATACATTTACATTTAGCCATATTAATATACATATCGTTTGCTTGCCTCAAGATTAGCAAATGATCCAGATAGATCATTCCTCAGTCCTCGTCATTATTTATCACTGCTCTATTTTTTGTATCATTTGCAAACTTTATCAGTGATTATTTTATGTTTTCTTACACGTCATTGATTAAAATGTTAAATAGAGTAGGACCAAGAACTGATCACTGTGGGACCCACTAGAAACACACCCATTCAAAGATGATTAGCCATCTTTTGATCAATTTAATGTGAGCCATGTTAATTTTACATCTTTCTAATTTTTTAATCCAAATGTCATGTGGTACCAAGTCAAATGTCTTATAGAAGTCTTTAAGTATTCTATATCAACACTATTACCTTTACCAACCAAACTTGTAATCTCATCAAAACAAGATATCAAGTTAGTTTGACAGGATTTACATTCCATAAACCTATGTTGATTGGCATTAATTATATTTCCCTCTTTTAATTCTTTATAAATCGAGTCATATATCAGCTGCTCCATTATCTTGCCCAGGATCGATGTCAGATTGACAGGACAATAATTACCAGGTCATACCTTTTACCTTTAAAAAAGTTCAGACAACATTAGTTTTCTTCCAGTCTTCTGGAACTTCCCTGGTGTTCAAGACTTATTACAAATCAACATTAAAGGTCCTCAACCAGCTATTTAAACTTTTGGATGCAAGTTGTCTGACCTGCTGATTTAAAAAAGTTATTTAACATTATCCTGAGATACTAGTGGAATGGAAAGAGTGTTGTCATATGCTATGACTACATTATGTGTTTTTCCCCAAATACAGAACGGAAATATTTATTGAACACTTGATAATTCTACCGTTTCCATCTAGTAATGGATGAATACCATGGTTGGATTCATTTTGTTCTTCATATACTTTAAAAACTCCTTATTGTCCTTAACTCTGATGTCCAGAGATTTCTCCTGGTATCCTTTGCTTCCCTTATCATTTTTCTATAATTCTTAGCTTCCAATTTATATTCATTACTAGCAACTTGCCCTTTATTCCACTTATTTATATATATATATTTTAATTTATTTTTTACGGTCTCCTTCACTTCCTCTCTAAACCAGGCTGGGTTTTTAACCATTACGGCCTTTTCCCATAATTTTGAGATTATGGCTTTTGGGACATCTAGTGAAATATTAAACAATTCCCCAATTGTCATTCACATTTTTCTGATTAAATTCTTCTTTCCAGCTGATTTGGTTGATAATTGTTTTCAGCTTTATGGAATTGTCTCTTTTAAAGCACCAAGTATTTATACCTTTGTTCTGGACTTTATTCTGTGTGCACAATAAGTCATGATCACTTGTATCTAAGTTACCGTTAATTTTTAGTTCTGTGATCAATTCCTCTTTTGCTGTCAGGACTAAGTCTAATATAGAATTTCCCCATGTTGGATGCAACACTTTTGTCATCTATAATATTTAGGAGTTCCTAAGATGTTTTAGTATGGGCAGCATGAGACCTCCAACATGTCACTCAAATTGAAGCTCCTTGTGATCACACAGCTTTTTTTCCTACATATTATAGACAGGTGTGTAAAAAAACAGTCATCCTGTGCTCTGTAGCAGACACCAGCTAATACCCCATCTTGTGCTTTACCTGTTAGGACATTGATGCATAAGCATTCAACATAATTTTCTTCTGAGTTAGCAGTGACTCAGAAACAGGTAATTTCTGACATAGAATGCCACTCCCCAGCCCTGTTTTTGCCCACTCGATCCTTCCTAAATATGTTATAACCATTGATTTTAACATTCCAATCATGGGAATTATCCCACCAGGTTTCAGTAATACCAACTAGATCAAATTTATGCTCATAAACGATCAATTCCAATTCCTCTAGTTTGTTTCTTAGGCTCCTCGCATTGGTGTATAGACAATTTAAGAAGTTCTCTTCATGTGGTTTGGTTTTCATGTGTGAATAAAGTTACTCAGAAAGGTAAGTATTTGCAGGATTGGGTAATGACTCAGTAAAGATACAAGGGACCATTATGATAATGGAATAAATTGCAAGATGTAGAAAAAAATTCTATGATAATTCATTGTATTATTTGTGAAATAATCATAGTGCATTGTCGTGAAGGAAAAGAGTTAAGGTTGTGCATGTAACTTTAACTGTGTCATTTCCTGATTTCTGAGTGCTTAACGATAAAACCCTAATGTTTTTTTATGCAGAGTTTTAGTTATGGAAGTATTATTTCTTTGTTTTGTTATGATTTTGGAGGCCAGAGGTCTCTTTGCAGATACATTATAAAAAACCTAATGTTAATATTTAATATAAAACACTCCAGAAAGAAATGCAGAAGTTTTCGGGATATTTTTAAATATTGAATTTTGTAAGGAATGGTTCTATCCTCCTCCTTTCTTGTCACAACATTTTGTATCCAAACATTTTGAATGGTATAAAGAGGCAGTATTACTACTGCCCTATTACAGTTTGCTTGTTTATTTCTTCAGCACTTAGTACTGATGTGTAGTCTAAGTGGTTAAACATAAATTAAAAATAGATACTGGTGAATTATGCAACCTATCTGAAATTGATAGCAGAGAACCCACAGATAGCTGCCACTCCTGATTCCTAATAGCAATCCCTATCCCAATGACAGGAAAAATTAAATAAAATATCTTAGAAACTCTGGCAGATTGTGAAAGGGAGGAGGCTGCAGTGACAAAGGTCTGTCTGCCAGTCTTGAACAGTTCAGTTCTAGATACCAACAGCAAAATCCTTCTTGTCAATCTTAGCTGCCATTATAGGGTCTAAAATAAGAGGCAGCATAATTGGGAACCAGATGGTAGCTGCATGGTTGAGAGTTTTTCAAGAGAATGATCTATAATAAGTTGTGTGTGTTTTACTTAGTTAAACCATGTTTCAAGAAAGTGCTTAATTTTAAGCATGTGCTTTAGTCCATTGACTTTGATGAGATTAAGCATATGCTTAAATATCCTTCCTAAATAGGAGTCCTATAATTTTACACTTACGGCCAAATCCTTAGTTGTTGTAAATGGGCATACCTTCACTGAACTCAGTGGAGTTGCATCCATTTACACAAGCTAAAGCTCTAACCCTTAGAGTGTAAATCAAACAAATGAGGGGATGATTATTGAATATTAAACATATTTGTACTAAAAATTAAAATAATTGCAAATTTCCACCTCTTCAAAAACAAACCTGAAAATGGACAGATGCAGCAGCTTTGTAATAATTCTTGGGCTCATTTTTTTCTTTCATTTTCAATCTTTTTGAGTCTGAGACTAGCTGGTTGGTAACATTTCAGTATTTTGGCGCACAATACAATCTAACCTCCTAAGTAGTGTTCCTTTTTCTCCAAAGTTTCTTTAATGAGTTCCACATTTTTACGAGTCCTCAAGTTATGGAAGAGTGGGTCTGTCTATCCACAAGTGCACTACATAGTGAATAAGGGGGTGCTTTAAATGGTAATATATGCAATGTATACTTTAGAAATGCATCCTCTGATAAAAGAGAGATTTTCTGAGTGGATGGTGATTAGACTTGGTAGCCCAGCTTATTTATATTTTAGAGGAAATCATTAAAGTATCAGCATGTATTGTATGCTGTATATGAATCTAAGTTAAGTGCATTGTAGTGGGTTCTTCAGTCTTTTTCATTATTTTGTGGTATTGAGGCTTATCTAATCTGCAGATGAAGGAATTCTTCACTCAGTATATCTCACCTTGATTTTTAAGTTCTAAAAGTTAAAAGAAGTAGAGGAGGGATTTAGATTTATTAGGAACTGGGGAACCTTTTGGGAAGGGAGGAGCCTATACAGGAAGGATGGGCTCCACCTAATCCAAAAATTAAAAAGTTGTAGAGGAATTTTTAAACTAAGGGCTGGGGAAAAACTGACAGGTGCAGAGAATTACACAGTTTGGGCAGAGATATCCCTTAGGGGAGGATCTATTAATGGAGATTCTCTATATCCTAGTAAGGAGGAGAGGATGGAAATTGGTAAAGTACAGGCAGGAACTGAAGAGAAACAGTCAAAGGAAAAAGAGTCCCATTCAATTACATCAGATAATGGCAGAGAGCTAAAAAGTGACAAATTTTATAAGTACTTGTATACAAATGCTAGAAGTCTAAATGCTAAAATGGGTGAACTTGAGTGCCTGGTATTAAATTAGGATATTGATATAATAGGCATTACAGAAACTTGGTGGAACAATGATAATCAATGGGACACAATAATACCAGGTACAAAATATAAAGGAATGACAGAATAGCTTGTGCTGGTGTGGGAGTGGCACTATATGGGAAAGAAAACGTAGAGTCTAATATGGTGAAAATCTTAAATGAATCAAACTGTACCATAGAATCTGTCTGGATAGAAATTCCATGCTTGAATAACAAGATTATAGCAGTAGGGCTATACTACCAACCACTGACTAGGATTGTGATGGTGATTTTGAAATGCTCCAGTACATTAAAGAGGCTATAAAATAGACAATAATATTTTGGGGTTTCAGTTATCCCACTATTAACTGGGTACATGTAACCTGAGGATGGAAGGCAGAGATAACATTTCTAGGCACCATAAATGACTGCTTCTTGGAGCAGCTAGTCCTGGAACCCACAAGAGGAGAGGCAATTTAGTCCTAGGTGGAGCACAAGATCTGGTCCAAGAGGTGAATATAGCTGAACCACTTGGTAATGCAGCCATAATATAATAAAATTGAACATCCTTGGGAGAAGGGGGAAATAACTAAGAAATACATCCTTTAAAAAATAGAAAGTTAAGTACATCAGAAGCAGGAAGTCTGCCAAACAATCAGTGGGGCCACTGAACAATTGAAGTGCTAAAGGAGCACTCAAGGAAGATTAGGCCATTGAGGAGAAGGTAAATGAAATATTTGCATCAGTCTTCCCAGCAGAAGATGAGAAGGAAATTCCTACACCTGAGCCATTCTTTCTAGATGACAAATCTGAGGAACTGTCCCAACTGTCCCAAAACAATAGAGGAGGTTTTGGAACAAATTGATAAATTAAACAGTAATAAGTCCCCAGGATCAGATGGTGTTCATCCAAGCATTCTGAGGGAACTCATATATGAAATTGCAGCACTATTAACTGTGGTATGTAACCTATCACTTAAATCAGCTTCTGTACTAGATTCCTGTAGAATAGCAAGTGTGACACAATTTTTTAAAAAAGGGTCCAGAGGCAATCCTGGGAATTACAGGCTGGTAAGCCTAACTTCAATACCAGGCAATTTGGTTGGAATTATAGAGAGGGACAGAATTATCAGGGGGACATAAAGAACACGATTTTTGGGGGAACAGTCTACATGGTTTGTAAAGGAAAATCGTGCCTCACCAATCTATTATAATTCTTTGAGGGGATCAACAAACTGGACAAGGTGATCCAGTGGATATAGTGTACTTGGACTTTCAGAAAGCCTTTGACAAGGTCCCTCACCAAAAGCTCTTAAGAAAAGTAAGTAGTTGAGGGATAAGAGGGAAGGTCCTCTCATGGATCAGTAACTAGTTAAAAGACAGAAAACAAAGGATAGGATGGAGAGAGGTAAATAGTGGTGTCTCTCAGGGATCTGCACTGGGATCAGTGCTGTTCAGTGTATTCATAAATGGTCTGGAAAAAGGGGGTGAATAGTGAGGTGGCAAAATTTGTAGATGATACAAAATTACTCAAGATACGTAAGTCCAAAGTCCAACTGGGAAGAGTTACAAAGGGATCTCACAAAACTGGTGACTGGGTAACAAAATGGCAGATGAAATTCAGTGTTGATAAATGCAAAATAATTCACATTGGAAAACATAACCCAACTATACATACAAAATGATGGGGTCTAAATTAGCTGTTACCACTCAAGAAAGAGATCTTGGCGTCATTGTGAATAGTTCTCTGAAAACATCTGCTTAATGTGCAGAGGCAGTAAAAAAAATCAAACAGAATGCTACAAACCATTAGGAAAGGGATTGATAATAAGACAACAAATCTCATAATGTTGCTATATAAATCCATAGTGCACCCACATCTTGAATATTGTGTGCAGTTTTGGCTGCCCCATCTCAAAAAGATATATTAGAACTGGAAAAGGTACAGAGAAAGGCAAGAAAAATTATTAAGGGTATGGAACAGCTTCCATATGAGGAGAAATTAAAAAGACTTGGAAAAGAGACTACTAAGAGGGGATATAGTAGAGGTATATAAAATGGTAGATTGGTGTGGAGAAAGTAAATAAGAAAGTGTTATTTGCTCCTTCACATAACACAAGAATCAGAATTAATGAAATGAATAGGCAGCAGGTTTAGAACAAAAGAAAATACTTCACACAATGCACAGTCAATCTGTGGAACTTGTTGCAAGGGGATGTTGTGAAGGCCAAAACTATAACCGGGTTAAAAAAAAAACCCTAGATAAGTTCATGAAGGATAGGTCCATCAATGGCTATTAGCCAGGATGGTCGGGGTTCAACACTGAGCTCTTCGTGTCCCTACTGTCTGATTGCCAGAAGCTAGGAGTGGACGACAGGGGATGGATCACTTGATGATTGGCTGTTCTGTTCATTCCCTCTGAAGCACCTGGCATTGGCCACTGTCAGAAGACAGGATACTGGGCTAGATGGATCATTGGTCTGACCCAGTGTGGCTGTTCTTATGTAAAATTAAGCCTGAAAGATATCTGTGCATTAGTAAAAAATATTTTGCTAGAAATAAATGTTCCCTTTCTTGATTAAATGAAGTGTGCCATTTTATGCCAGATCAGGGGGTGTCTGCTACATTACATCATGTGGCTGATGAAAAACAATAGAAGGTGTGTTAAAGCACAAAGATAGGCAAATAATTCACACAGTATGCTTCAAATTGTTTTAATGTGTGCTACCAGCGTATTTCAGATGTTATGGACTGTTTGAGTGGCATTCTTGAGATTGTCTTTAGCGTTTACATTTGAAAAATACAAGATGTGCTTGCTTTTTATCCAGACAAATTAGATTTAGTATACTGTTCTGTAATGATTCTCTTAACTGGTTCTCCCTATCCCTCTAGGAATTGGAGCCAAAGAAAATTTCAAGAAGTTAGTCTTCTAACTTAGGGATGTTGTGATATGGGCAATATCTAACTTACCACATCATCGCCCCTTTACCTCTTCGATGCCTTGTTTCCAAGGAAACCACATTGGACATTTAGGGAAATTTATAGATATTAAAAACTGTGCATGCACATGCATATACACCTCTACCCCAATATAACGCGGTCCTCGGGAGCCAAAAAATCTCACCGCCTCATAGGTGAGCCTGCTTTATATCGGGTTCGGTCTGGTACGGCGGACCGGCAAGAGCCAGTACGCCATGCTGGACTGAACTGGCTTCTCCGGCGGGGATTTAAAGGGCCCAGGGCTACAGCCACTGCGGGGAGCCCCGGTCCCTTTAACTCACCGCCGGAGCTCTGGCAGCGGGGCTCGGGCGGGGATTTAAAGAGCTCAGGGCTCCCCGCAGCAGATGGAGCCTCTGGCCCTTTAAATCACTGCCCGAGCCCAGCTGCTGGAGCCCTGGCGGGGATTTAAAGGGCCCGGTGCTCCAGCTGCTGTGGGGAGCCCCGGGCCCTTTAAATCACTGCCGGAGCTCTGGCAGCGGGGCTCCGGTGGTGATTTAAAGGGGCCGGGGGTCCACAGGAATTCGGATATAACGCGGTAAAGCAGCGGGGCTCGGGTGGCGCTTTAAAGAGCACGGGGCTCCCCGCTGCTTTACTGCATTAAATCCGATTTCATGTTATATTGGGTCGCATTCTATCGGGGTAGAGGTGTGTGTGTATATATATATATATATATATGAAAAAATACATGTCCTTTCTGCCAAACTATTGGCCAGATCCTTTATACATTCCAAACTCCCAGTGATTACAATGGGATGTAGATGTGTGGAAGTATTGTAAGATTGGGCCCAAGAAATGGAAATGCATGATATGTCATACACCGTATGCAGTAAAAAATTATCTCTTTTCAAATTCTATTTTATTTTTACTGACATGACAAGAGAAAATCACTCAGTAATACATAACAATGTCCCACCACCCATTTATTAAAAGACGAAAATAGGGTAGGTTTAATAATAATAGTAGTGGTTACAAAATGATGTACAAATAGGAAAGTTTTAGTTTTATTTAAGGAGAATGAAAAGTAACTTTTAAAAAGGCCAAAACAAACTCATTTTGCATCATTTTCCCGTCGCCTTTGTTTGTGTGTTCATAGAATCATAGAATATCAGGGTTGGAAGGGACCTCAAGAGGTCATCTAGTCCAACCCCCTGCTCAAAGCAGGACCAATTCCCAACTAAATCATCCCAGCCAGGGCTTTGTCAAGCTGGGCCTTAAAATAACAGTGTGTTGTCTGTTTAGGCAACAATTCTGCAAAATCTTACAAGCATGTTTAATTTTGCACACGAGTAGACCCATTGACTTCAGTGGGACTACTTACATGCATAAAACTAAGTGTGTACCTAATAGTTTGCAGGATCAGGACCTTTCTTATTAAGTGTCTATAAAGTGCTTAGCACAGTTTGAGCTTTATATAAATAATGAATAATAACAGTCATTAACTGTAAAAGTCATTGCCTTTTACAACACCTCTCACTATTCTTGGTATGCCCTTTGTATTCTGAATCACCAAGCCACTATCCTCTTCACATTCAAGTCCTTAAAGATTCACTTCTTTGAAATGCCCTCAAAATTGAGTGAACAAACAAACCAAACCAAAAAGGACCCAAATTATAATTCTGAGCTGGGTGAAATCTTGTTATGGATTGAATTAAAATCTCTTTGAGATTGGGTGTGAGCTCATCCTTCAATTAACCTAATTGTCAGGATGAGTTAATCAGAAGATGCCCATGTAGTACCTAATTTGTTCTGGTGTTTGCCAAGGCACAGCCTTGGCACCTCTTTTCATGCTAGGGCACAGCCTTGGCACCTCTTCTATCAGTGGTGTGCAAGGAGTGACCTCACACATACAGTGTGTGCAAGGCCACACTGTCCATTTTGGTCTTCATATGGCATGAACTCCTATGCAACATCATGCTCTGTAAATGACACCACTGATATTGTTTGAGTCCCGCCCCTGGCACCTATTCCTTTACAAATTAAGCAGTGACCCCAGCCAAGACAAAACAGCATTGTGAACCAGCCTTTACTTTGGACTGAGTGGGCGGAGGAGTTTTGTTGAGTAGTATTCAGAAGGGTGCGGGGGACCGAGAAGTCAGAACACACAGAAACTGGGAACATACTAGCAAAGAGAGAGAGAGGCAGAGGTGTGAAAGCCAAGCAGTAGCTGTGAGCACCATGTGACCCTGGAAAAAGCTAGAGCAAGAGCTTTCAGGTCTGTTGGTTAAAGAGATTTGGAGCTGTAAGCTGAGAAACTGATTCTTTTGTTCTTGGTTCCTCCAGCTTTCAGAGAAGCAGGACTTTGTACAGTCTTTGTGAATAAACAAAAATGCATCGAAGAAATACCTGACTCTCCCCAATTTCTACTCCCAACTGGAACATCTGCAAGGCCCCAAACTTTGGTTAGCTACTTAGGTTGAAAAGCAACATTATAATCTATAGGCTTCCCAATGCTTTGTTTCTTCTCCGTGGCTCTCTTTTACATTGTGAGTTCTGCAGGGCAAAGGCTTTTTATTTTTTGTATTTTTCACTAAATGAATTGGCCTCAATTCTGCCACCTCTTCTTATGCTCAGTAGTACCTTTCTTTGTGAGTAGCCCCTTTGAATTGAATTGGGACTATTTGTAGAGAAAGATGCTATTCTAGATGAGTGAGTGTGGTAGAATCAGGCCCACAATAAATAATAATGACTGGATATAAATGTTAAATTGATCCATATTATATAGCTAAATTATATATCACTAGAGACTTTCTGAATGAATGAAAACTAGGCACTTTTCCTCATGAGGTGAGGAAGTAAAGGGCTGAAGAGAGGCAACACAGAAGTTAGGGTGAGTCAGATAGGGAATTCTGAGGTGAACTGAAGGCTTAGAGCTCTTGTTTACACTTTGCAAGCTCCACTGCCACCTGATGACCCAGGAACCTAAGACCCTATATACTCCCTGTAAAGTTTTTGGAAAATGCCAGGCCAGATGCCGGAGGAGACATCCTTATCAGGACAGAGGGACTACCTGAGCCTGTCCTCCTCAGAAGGAAGTGGGTCTTGAACTCACAGACAGGACAGTGGACATTTTGTGCTTGTCTTTACTGCATTGTTAGCTCAAACTATAACATGAGTTTTGCCCCTAACCTGACTCCTGTCCATGCACAAAAATCTCTAGCTCAAGTCACATTGTACTTAAATGCGAGCTAAGTAGCCTGTCAAGGGAGTGGGTTGAAGCTCAAGTGCTGCTGACCACTGGATCTAGTAATTCAGTGGGGATTCAGCAGTTCAAATTACAATAACTCATCAACTGTTAATCCCATCACTGTGCTAATCCAATCATTCTGTGCTGCTAATCAAATCACTCTGCTTACCTCAAGTGTTTTTGTACAGTGTGGTTGCTCTTAGCTGAGCTAGGGAGTAACTCAAGTGTACTAACTTCAACTAACTGATACAGTGAAGACCAGCCCTGTGTGTGGCTCTAGATCCATGGTTCTCAACCTATTTACTATTGTGGGCTGCATATGCAGCTGGACCACATCCACACCGTATATATACTACCTGTATAATCCTGAGGATGTCACAGAGGCTGCAGCTGGGTGCTGTTTGGGCTGCAAGCAGCCTGTGGGCCGCTGGTTGAGAACCACTGATATAAATAATCTGTCATTCTACAATCCCCTCCTCTTACTGAGAGATGGCTACCCTCATTGCCTTGTTTTGTGCAGTCACATCACTGAAGTCCTTTACCCATGGCAACAAGCCTCATGTTTTCAGGCCAGTTAACATTTGTTCACTTAAGACTGCTTCTTCGTAACTGTGACCTCATTAGTCCTCTTTAATTCAAGATGTGTGTTAAGAGCTAGTCCTTACAAAAGGGGGATCCATTCAGTGGGGAACTGGAAAGTTGAGTTTGGGGGATTGTATTGCTAGTCTATATACAATAGAATTGTTTAGCCAGGCTTCTTCTTCTTCAACTGTTTATTATTTTCAGATCTTTACCTCTTACTAATTTAAATAAAGCAATTTAGAGTGAACTGCCCATCTTCTGTATTTTTACTGTCCTAGTTGTATATATTACTGGTTCCTTTGATTGTAAATATTTTGGGTAAATGGTTTACTCTGAGCTCCATGCAAAGCTTCATAGAACAACAAATCCTGCTGTCATGGTGTGAAGGTTGTTTCCCCAGGCGAAGGTACCAGGCACTTTTCAATCAGATACAAGATTTACTGTATCCTCTTGGAGAGTTCCTCCTGTTTTCAGGACTTAGGTTTCCTGTTTAAAGTCTGAGTACTGATGCCTAGAGGCGGGAGTCCCATGTGGCAGGTGTTAAATAGAATTTTCATCACAATAATGTATAGTGGAACCTGCTCCAGAAGTGCAACAGTTTAGTGCCAAGTAACATTTCCATTTTAAATTCTCTTGATCAACAATGAATTGCATAGCCATTTTTGCCTTTGAATCCAGCTGAAATTTGGTACACAGTCTCTTAACCCAGGCCCCTCCTCAATCTACTTTTCTACTATGGAGTTGTTTTCTTTCTCTAATCAGTAAGAACAAAGAAAAATACTATCCCCTTGTGAAATATTATTCTCTGCTGAGATCTTCTTTGGGCCCTAAAGCTTCTTACAGGGAACTGGGTTGCTCTACTAAATATCAGGGGGTAGCCATGTTAGTCTGTATCCACAAAAACAACAAGGAGTCCGGTGGCACCTTAAAGACTAACAGATTTATTTGGGCATAAGCTTTTGTGGGTAAAAAACCCACTTCTTCAGATGCACATTGTAGGTATCCAAGAGTATGAGACTTAGTATGAGCCACTGGAACCAGCAGGGCTCCTGGAATTCTGGAACTCTAGGGAAAAATTTTCTCTGATGAAGAAGAGTGGTTTTTGTGGTGGATTTTTATAGAGTCCACAAACAGGTTTTGTGTGTGCACATTTGGTTGACAGTTTGAGACTGGCTCCATGCACTTTGGGGTATCTGAGCTCCAGATTGATAAAGGTAGAGCTGAGTGGATAATTCACAACAAATTATTTGTTTAGTGGGTTTGTCCTCTTTATATTCACAAAGGGCCATCAGTTAGTTTAGGTCTTAGTATGAGTTTTTTGGGAATGAATACTTACATTTATGAATTCCAACATTGCTTTCATGAATATTCTTCCTTATTGACTTAAAACGTGCAG
This sequence comes from Chrysemys picta bellii, assembly GCF_011386835.1. NCBI lineage: Eukaryota > Metazoa > Chordata > Testudines > Emydidae > Chrysemys > Chrysemys picta. The sequence goes on from NC_088792.1 coordinate 236,792,320, forward strand.
TTTCTGCAAATATTTCCTGGTCGTATACTCATTCACTAGAATATTTGCAAGTGAAATTTCCTCCCCCTACCCCCATCCCCATTCATACTATTATTTCAGCTCTAGTTAAAGGTCCAGCAGCAATGGGGCTGGCAGAACCTTGCCACTTACAGAGCTATGAGTTATGGATCAGGGAGATAATAGGAAAAACAAGTGGAAAGTTTAGCTGCTGTTCTGAAAATGGGTGAATTAGTATTTAGGAAGGCAGCAGAAGAAAGGCATGAATTAGAAGGCCCCTAGGTTTTACTCTGACCCCTAGAAAACAGCTCCAGCAAAATGGGGAGGAAATACCATGTCATGTGACAAGATGAATATTTAGAATTCTGATGTCTTCCTTTGGGTGGTATTTCAGTACTTCTACTTTCCAGAAATCCAAAAGCTGGAAGAGGAAATTGGCATCTCCAGTTTCTGGCCAATCAGAACTCGACAATCCTTACCTATATTTTTCAGAACCTCAGAAAGATTCTATATGAATTTAAATGAATTCTAAAATGGCTGGGAATTCAGGAGGACTTTTATTTTATTCTGTTAGTGCATGCCTGATATAATACTCTGATTGACTGTTTCAACCCAAGCAACCCAATCTTGTAAATGTTAATTACATATTCTTCACTTATACATATTCATAAAGTGTTAACTATTTAATGTATCCAAAATGGAAATATTGTGGTGGTGTTTCTAATTTGTCTATGGCATTCAAAACATGAACCAGTTAAAGTAGTTGGAGAGTTTTGAAATAATCATGGAGATTTTCTTCCTTAACATCTTTTCTCTCTTCCATTTTCAAGGACAATAAAACCATCATCTGGTATTAATCATTTGTCTTTTACAATTACCACGAAATTCTCTTGTTGAAGTCTGACTTTCATTCAGATGGATTCTTCAATTTTTACTACTTGTTAGATTAATGAATACAGTTAATTAAAGTTAATTTCATGCCAATTTTTCTAGCTTCTGATGTGTAGTATTTAATTTCCAAGAGCATTCTCCTTTTCTCATACCTTTTCCTATATCTTCTCTTTAAGTATCTTCTTCTTTCTTAGCTTTCTTGTAATCTCTGATGGGATACTTCTCATAAATGGATGATAGTCTAATTCTTGAAACTGCATGACAAAACTATTCACAAAAGTAAAATGTTTCCTATAGATATTATAGATTTGGTATTGTGTTCCTGAGGAAAGTCTTTTCTGGTCATATCAGTAAGGAAAACTCTGAAAACCACTTCATTTAATTGATTATATCACACTTGTTTGTATGTCTTTTTCTGCCTTTATTAATAATAGTTTTGATGAAAATTGGACACTATACTCTTTAAAGTTCTACTCTTGTAATGTATTACTCCCTCAAAGTTGGGATGTCATAAAACAAACTGATCACATCAGGTAGGTCGTAAATAAGCAATAGAAGCAGATGGAACCCCAAAGGAACAAAGTTAATGAGCAAATTTTCAACTGCATCTGTGCTCTGCTCAGAGACAGTGAAAGGGACCTCTCAGAGAATCTTTAAATCAAAGTAGCAAATTTCTAATCCCAAGGTGTCAACTCCAAAGCAAGTTGCTGGGAAGCACCACTAATTTACATCATAGGACACCTAATACCAGATTCAGAATAATGTGTAGCAGAGCTGTGCTCTACCACACTCCTTCTTTGCCCCAACACAACCCAATATGGCTCCCTCCCCTCCTATGCCAGCAATGGAGGGGCAACTGGCAAAAAAGGTGGCTATGCCAACTCTGCCTGCTTTCCACTAGTGAATTGTTCCCTGAACACAGAGGATTCTCCACTGGCCATCTCTGGATGAATCTGTTCCTCTATTTTTATGTAAGTATCCCTAGTAATAAAAAGGGGGAAAGTGACATATAGAAAATATCTGAAGCAGAAACAGAACAGACATTAAATAAGAATAGGTTTTCCAAGAGGAAAATTTGAGTAAGGCATCTACAATCTGCTTAGAATGCAGTTCACCTCCCACCATGTCCAATAGGTCTGAGCTAGTGTTTATGTAATTCCTTATGATTCAGAGATTTTAAGGCCAGAAGGGACCATTATCATCATTTAGTCTGATCTCTTGAATAACACAGACCATAAAACCTCATTCAATAATTCCAGATTCAGGTCCCTAATTTCTATTTGAACTGTAGCGTATATTTTAGAAAGATACCCAGTTCTGAGTTGAACGTTTCAAATGATGGAGAAGCCACATACATGCATACAGTTCTAGTTTCTCGCCTTCACTTTCAAAGATCGCCATGCATCTCTCTGTTATTTATCTCTCAACTCATCTTCCAAGCCTATCCTGCTCACTATGTTACAGTCAAGCTTTCCTCCCAACTTTTGTGCATTTTTGTGCTATTGTTTACAAATAAACCACTTCCATTCCATCTTCATCTTCATGAAAACCCACCTGAGTGCCAGCAATCGAGACTATACAACCACTTTGTGTTTATTCATTGTATAGCATCCATTCATGCCTTAAGATTGTAAACTCATTGGGACAAGTTCTGTGTTTGACACACTTACATATTCGGTATGTCTACACTACGGGATTAAGCCGAATTTACAGAATTTGAATTTTGGAAACACATTGTATAAAGTCGAATGTATGCGGCCACACTAAGCACTTTAATTCTGCGGTGTGCATCCATGTACCAGGGCTAGCGTCAATTTCCAGAGCATTGCACTGTGGGTAGTTATCCCATAGCTATCCCATAGTTCCCGCAGTCTCCCCCACCCATTGGAATTCTGGGTTGAGATCCCAGTGCCTGATGGGGCAAAAAACATTGTCGCAGGTGGTTCTGGGTACAGCCTCACCCCTCCCTCCATTAAAGCAACGGCAGACAACCATTTCGCGCCTTTTTTCCTGGGTGAACACTGCAGACTCCATACCATGGCAAGCATGGAGCCCGCTCAGCTCAAGACAGCAGTCATGAACATTGTAAACACCTCGTGCAGTTTATGATGAACCAGGACCAGAAAAACGAGGCGAGGAGGAGGCGGCGACAGCAGCGCAGCAACAAGAGTGATGAGGACATGGACATGGAGATGGACACAGAATTCTCTCAAACCGCGGGCCCCGGTGCTTTGGAGATCATGTTGTTAATGGGGCAGGTTCTATCCGTGGAACGCTGATTCTGGGCCCGGGAAACAAGCACAGACTGGTGGGACCGCATAGTGTTGCAGGTGTGGGACGATTCCCAGTGGCTGCGAAACTTTCGCATGCGTAAGGGCACTTCCATGGAACTTTGTGACTTGCTGTCACCTGCTCTGAAGCACCCGAATACCAAGATGAGAGCAGCCCTCACAGTTGAGAAGCGAGTGGTGATAGCCCTGTGGAAGCTTGCAACACGAGACAGCTACCGGTCAGTCGGGAATCAATTTGGAGTGGGTAAATCTACTGTGGGGGCTGCTGTGGTTCAGCAAAGCAATCACTCAGCTGCTGCTACGAAAGGTAGTGACTCTGGGAAATGTGCAGGTCATAGTGGATGGCTTTGCTGCAATGAGATTCCCTAACTGTGGTGGGGCGATAGATGGAACCCATATCCCTATCTTGGCACTGGAGCACCAGGGTACCCAGTACATAAACCGCAAGGGGTACTTTTCAATGGTGCTGCAAGCACTGGTGGATCACAAGAGATGTTTCACCAACATCAACGTGGGCTGGCCGGGACATGATGCTCGTGTCTTCAGGAACACTACTCTGTTTAAATGGCTGCAGCAAGGGACTTACTTCCTGGACCAGAAAATAACCGTTGGGGATGTTGAAATGCCAATACTTATCCTTGGGGACCCAGCCTACCCCTTAATGCCATGGCTCATGAAGCCATACATAGGCAGCCTGGACAGGAGTCAGGAGCTGTTCAACTACAGGCTGAGCAAGTGCAGAATGGTGGTAGAATGTGCATTTGGATGTTTAAAGGGTCGCTGGCGCACTTTACTGACTTGCTCAGACCTCAATTGATCAGGTGATCGTTACTGACTCGGTCAGATCTCAGCCAAACCAATATCCCCATTGTTATTGCTGCTTGCTGTGTGCTCCACAATCTCTGTGAAAGTAAGGGGGAGACCTTTATGGTGGGGTGGGAGGCTGAGGCAAATCACCTGGCTGCTGATTACGCGCAGCCAGATACCAGGGTGATTAGAAGAGCACACCAGGAAGCTCGGCGCATCAGAGAAGCTTTGAAAACCAGTTTCATGACTGGCCAGGCTACAGTGTGAAATTTCTGTTTGTTTCTCCTTGATGAAAACCCGCCCCCTTTATTGACTCATTCTCTGTAAGGAACCCACCCTCCCCCTTTGACCACAGCTTGCTTTCAAAGGAAATAAAGTCACTATCGTTTAAAAATCATTTATTGTTTATTAATTGATTATAAAAAGAGGGAGAGAACCCGGGTGGGGTTTGGGAGGAGGATCAGCGGGAAGGAAAAGGCCACTAAAAAAAGGTTAAAAAAATGACAGCCTTTTGCTTGGGCTGTCCACTGGGGTGGAATGGGAGGGTGCACGGAGCCTCCCCCCCACCCCGCATTCTTACACATCTGGGTGAGGAGGCTATGGAACATGGGGAGAAGGGAGGGGGGTTATACAGGGGCTGTAGCACCAGTCTGTGATCCTGCTGCCGTTCCTGAAGCTCCACCAGACGCCAGAGCATGCCTGTTTGCTCATGCAGCAGCCCCAACGTTGCATCCTGCCTCCTCTGATCTTCCTGCCACCACCTCTAATCTCGAGCATCTCTCCTCTCCTCATGTTGGTCCCTCCTGTCCTCACGTTCACTGGCATCTTTCCTATACTTTGAAACCGTATCCTTCCACTCATTCAGATGAGCTCTTTCACTGCGGGTGGATTTCTGCGAACATCTCGTCTTGTGTCCTCTTTATCCGACGCCTTATCTGAGATAGCCTTCGGGGTGGAGGAGGGAGGCTTGAAAAATTTACAGCTGCTGGAGGGAGGGAAAAAAGGAGAGAATTTTTTAAAAAGATACATTTTACAGAACAATGCTTATACTCTTTCATGGTGAACAACACTATTCACATTACATAGCACATGTGATTTCTGCACAAGGTCGCATTTCCCCCCTCCCCCCCCGCCCCCCCCGCGCTTGGCTAACTGCAGGGAAGGATTTTTTTTCAGCCACAGGCAAACAGCCCAGTAGGAACGGCCACCTCTGTCCCCTTAATTAAATTCCCATATTTCAACCAGGTTACCGTGAGCGATATCACTCTCCCGAGGATTACACAGCGAGATAAAGAATGGATGTTACTTGAATGCCAGCAAACACTGGGACCATACGCTGCCAGGCTTTGTCATGCAATGATACCAAATTACTTGCTGCAAGCATGGCGTGGTCAAGTGTCCTACCATGGAGGATGGAATAAGGCTGCACTGCCCAGAAACCTTGTGGAAAGGCTTTTGGAGTACCTCCAGGGGAGCTTCATGGAGATGTCCCTGGAGGATTTCTGCTCCATTCCCAGACATGTTAACAGACTTTTCCAGTAGCTGTACTGGCCGCGAATGCATCCCAAGTCCTCAGGGCAAAGTAATCATTAAAAAACGCTTGCTTTTAAAACAAGTTTTATATTTTAAAAGGTAAACTCACCTGATGTCCCTTCCATGGGGTCATGGTCTTGGATACTGGCTTGGGAGGGTACTTCAGTCAGGCTGAGAAAAAGATCCTGGCTGTTGGGGAGAACGGAGTGCAGTGTGCTCTCCGCAAGCTTGTCCTCCTCCTCCTCTTCCCCGTCCGCAGAATCCTCAGGTGTGGGTGATGAGATTACCCCCGCCTCGGAATCCACAGTCAGAGGTGGGGTAGTGGTGGCGGCCCCCCCTAGAATTGCATGCAGCTCGGTGTAGAAGCGGCATGTCTGCGGCTCTGACCCGGAGCGACCGTTTGCCTCCTTTGTTTTTTGATAGGCTTGTCTGAGCTCCTTGACTTTCACGCGGCACTGATCTGAGTCCCTATTGTGGCCTCTCTCCATCATGCCCTTGGAGATTTTTTCAAAAGTTTTGGCATTTCCTCTTTTCGAATGAAGTTCTGCTAGCACTGAATCCTCTCCCCATATAGCGTTCAGATCCAGTACCTCCCATAGGGTCCATGCTGGTGCTCTTTTTTGATTATCGACCTGCATGGTTACCTGTGCTGATGAGCTCTCTGTGGTCACCTGTGCTCTCCACGCTGGGCAAACAGGAAATAAAATTCAAATGTTCACGGGGCTTTTCCTGTCTACCTGGCCAGTGCATCCGAGTTCAGATTGCTGTCTAGAGCGGTCACAATGATGCACTGTGGGATAGCTTCCGGAGGTCAATACCATCGAATTGTGGCCACACTAACCCTAATTTGAAATGGCAATATCGATTTCGGCGCTACTCCGCTCGTCGGGGAGGAGTACAGAAATCAATTTTAAGAGCCCTTTATTTCAAAATAAATGGCTTCGTTGTGTGGACGGGTGCAGGGTTAATTCGATTTAACGCTGCTAAATTCGAATTAAACTCATAGTGTAGACCAGGCCATTGTAAATGTAGTACCCTGGAAAAAGACAAACTACTATAAATGAAGAATATTGATTAAATTAATGTATTTCATTAGTTTTTGGAAGTGTAACTTGTTTAATGCTATGGATCTTAGGAGTTTACTATCTACCTAAGTGGAGAGCCCATTGAAAGAAGTTTTGAGATATCTGATGAAATTAGAACTCAGATAAAGCAAGTCCTAAGAGGGGGAGAGAACCATTTATCTGCCACATGGATTATTCAAGTTCGTTGTTTTGCTCAGTTAAATAGAGAGAGAAAAAGGTCAGGGAAATATAAGGATGTTGTAACTATGATGTCCTCTCCACAAAGACAGTTATCAGGGGTGTTGGAACACTTTTTATACTGGGGATGCTGAGAGCCATTATATCAAACTGTAAACCCTGTATATAATGGAAACCACTTCAAACTAGGGAGTGCGACAGCACCCCCAGCACTCCTAGTTCCAGCACCTATGATAGTTATCATCTGCCCTGCTGGAAAAGTCCTGTTCACAACCAGTTCATAATAAAGCATTATCTTTCAATTGATTAGAAAAATAAAGCTTTTCCTTGACAATTAAATGCTGTAAAGACTTTACTGTTAAGGGCATAGTGACCAGTTCAACATCTGTACGGATATTAACAGCATTTTGCTATTGAATGTATTTTGCCAATGCAGTCACGTACAGTAAAGTACCTACTAGCAGTTCATTTTAGGTCACAGTTATTTTGACTTTACTTACAGTACATTTTAGTCCTTCAAAAAGAAGTTTGAGAAAATCCTAATTGAACAACATTAAATGGATCATTTGAGGTCAAAACGCTTAGGCTTCTAGTTATGAAAGACTCCCTGAGTAATCATATGGGGACATGGAGAAACTGTAGGAGAGCTGATCCAAATCTTTCCAAGTTCACTGTTATAGAGCTGGAAGGATAGCTGTGCTTATATTGCCTGCTCTCTAGTGAGTAATTCCATAGTGAATTGACAATCAGGAAACAGAGTCATTGTAGTTACTAGGCACCTACTTCATTTGGAATGCAGTTCAGCTGAGCGGCATAATCATTATAGCCCTTGTGAGTATTAGGTATCAGTTGTGAGGATGATTCATTGGTGTTACAAGGTGGGAAAAGCTTGTAATTACTATGTCTAGTGAGAGCAAAACTTGTGTAGTTACTAGTTGCTGGGTTTCATGGTCCAACAAAACATTAAGACATGCTCAAGTGAAGATTTTTTCAGTCAATATCTTTCTTTCCTTGCCGAATTTTTATTCAGTTTCAGTTTTTGAAGTCTCTATCTGAAAGCAAAATGCCTTCTAATAAGAGAGAATCTATATAGTCATCCTTCATATTTTGCTGGCTTTTCTGTCACTGTCTTTTAGCTAAAATATTTAATTTTGGGAATAGGCACAACTGAAGATGAAAGATTCAGCCTGCCATTAGCCAGTCTTATTGCCAAGTTAAATCTTATTGAGACATGTAAAATATTTGTATAATGACCCATATTTCATTATACATAGAGTTGTGTAGGGAAATACCACTTACCAAGAATATCTTTTGTAAGCAGTTATTGACTGTGGTTAAATGCTCCTGAAACCATGTGCAATAATACAGATAATAGAGACTACCTGTGCCTGTAATCTATTGATTTGTAATAAGCATTCACAAACCAGTTTCTAGGTACCTTTTTCAGGCAGTTGGGAGTTGGTATAAAATAAAGAGGAAACTCTTGGCTAGCCCTCAGATAGAGGTTATAACCTGTAGAAGAAAGATTGCTTTTATGTGGTCTGATCCTGATCACCAGTACTGTGATCAGTGTGAAGGCATGTTAGCTTGTTTCTCCACTGAAATAGCTATTGTGTCAAATTCACAATCACAAAACCAGCATTTTGATATTTGGAGAATGAATGGTACTGTGGAAAGTGGGAATAAAAAGTGGGGAAGGAAGAAAATCATCAGGGTTTCTGTGTTTGAAAGATCCCCAGGCAGGGCCATATTAAGGCAATTTAAGGACATAACCTCACCACAGGAGCAGGCCCACCAAATCTTCACCCCTGCAGCATCATCCATGCACTATGTCCTTGCCCCCAACTTGGAGTAGCAGTAACGAGTGGTCCCCCTTTGCTCCCCAGTTTGCATTTGGGCAGCTCTCCCCACAGAGGCAGCAGCAGGGACCCCAGAGAGGCATGGGGAGTTGGATGAATAGGCTAGGCTTACTGCATTTTTATTCTCCTTTATTCTACATAGAGTCTTCTGTAGGGCTGGTGTAGGCAGGGGTCTCCCCAAAGCAGAGGGTCTTAACCTCTGGGTGTTAACACTCCATTGAGATATGTGGGGCAGTGCTTATGTCCCAGCACTATTGTTTCAGTCTCTCTACAGACTCAGGCAAACAACCTTGAACTGATTACCTCTAGGTCACATTGTCAAGCTTTTTCACAACCATAGGTAATAGACAGTTCCTTTAAAAAGAAAGAAAGAAAGAAAGAAAGAAAGAAAGAAAGAAAGAAAGAAAGAAAGAAAGAAAGAAAGAAAGAAAGAAAGCTGAGAGTCTAATGTAAGAATATGACTCCAGGAGCTGCGGCCCTAGAAGCCTGATAGATCACACTATCACTTTGCACTTGATAGATCACATGGAAGCCAGTCCTCTCCACTCCTCTCTTGCTTCTCCCTGGCAGCTTTAATCCTGGAGTCCATGCTGCCATTGAATGACTCACCTCCAGGCTACATAATAGCAGCAATAGAGATGTTCAGAGGCAGTTAATGCTGCTTCAGTCAGCATTAACATCCAGTGTGGAATCAACAGGGCCCTCAGGGGGTGATTCTGTGGCAAGCAGCTGGTCCCCTGTTCCATTTTCCTATCCCTTTCCTCAAACCTTACAGAGCTCTGACCCCATGGAGCTCTGGTAAAAAAAAACCTCTTGTGGAGTCCTAAGAGAATGGGCAAAAGTAAACTGGATGGCACAATCTAACCCTGTTCTATGACCCCTACTCTAGAGCTACCATATCTATGTCCTCTCCAATCAAGGAAGCACATGGGAAAGTCTGGCTGTAAATATGAGAACTGCTTTTGGATTGGGCCCTCCCTAGCCTACATCCGGCTTCTCTCCTTCTATTCCTGTATTATTTAGATAATTATAGCTACTTTCTTATAACACAACTTAACGTGGCCTGCCTTCCGAGAGCTATCTTGTGTCTTGTTACTGCCACGCCGGCCAAACAAACTCCAAGGCTTTCAATTAAAACATGGCTCCTTGGCAGCAGCCATTAGGGATGGGGTAGAGGATTAAGATTTTTTTTTTAAATTTAATTCACTACAAAAACCAGTTATTTTCAGCCATTCACAGGGCTTAAAATTCTTTCACACTGCACTTTGCACATGAACACACTTTAAGTGAGCACACATTGACTGGTCAATGTTCATTCTGTTTGTAGTTGTCTGCTGAAGTGAAGTATTTCCTGGATTCATAATATAGTGCCAGAAATTTTTCTCGGCTGCTGGTTCTGTAACTTTCTTGAAGATAGTACTATATGAAAGCTGTTGCATGTCCATGAAGCACAAGAGGTTACCAGACATTAAAATAACTGTCTAACTTAAGCATTCCTAAATTACAGCACTGGCAAAGAATGATAAGTTAAAATCCTGCCATTGCCTTCCTTCTGTGGGTACTTCTTAGTCCTTTGGCTGCTGCCTACAGCCATAGGAACTATATAACTCAATCTCAATAAATGTAAGTAATATACTAAATAAACAGGAAAAATTGTTTGGTATTTCACTGGAAAAACATGCTGGTAGAAAGGGATTCTTTAGGTGGGATTGGATGCAGCTTGCTTTTGGGGCTATTAAAGTTCTACTTAAAATTCTCTTACATTTTTTTGTCCAAAAGTGACCTGTTCTGTTTCATATATGAAAGCTGCACATTAAAAGAATATGAGGTAGCAAATATCTTTGCTGAAGCACTGTTGGCAGCTGAGATCACTGACAACTTCCTGGCTGTGATTCATAATCTATATTGGTGCCTTTGAGACAGCAGGCTATTGATTTTTTCGAGTCTATAATCCAAGACCATATACGCAGCTTGTTAGACATCTGTGGGAATATAAACTGAGTTTTGATACAATTTAGGGAGCTTCTGTTAGCGGGGCACTTAGTTTTTGTCTTTGAGAAAATCTTTACACATCTGTGTAATCTTGCAGAGATTTTTAACAGATAATTCAATAGAGCTTGTTTTTTTGGTGAGCTGCTTTCCTGGGTGGAAGTGATACAAAGTAAATTTCAAGTGGACAATAATAATACAAACAGGAGACTGTTTCAGATACTGTGGAGGTTTCTCTTCTTTTTCTTCCTTTGATTTTTGTTGTGTCAGATGGCCACCTGTAATAATATTCCTATGTATATTGCTCAATTTAATGAACTTTACCAGGCAAACTTCACTGGCTTTGGATGGATATACACGATACATGAGAGTGGATAAAATTCAAAAGAACAGTTGTATTAACTACAGGGTAGTGCAGAATAAAAAGGATTTAAGAGAAAGCACATACACAATCTTCTTAAAGCTACACAATGCTAAAAATGTATCTCCTGTGTCCAAAACATTGCATGTATTGTCTGACTTATTAAAGTAAATACACGTAGAGTTAGTGTTTTCTTTGTTGAGAATAAATGTGAGCTGAGAAAGGGAAGAAGCTAGGTACAGTTTGAGGTTTATGAACTAAGGTAGTAATCCCCTAAGGAACAGTCTTAGTAGGTGTTCTTTTAAATAGTATTTAATTATTATACACACATATTTTGAGACCTACCACATGAGGATAAAATAATTCTGAAGATCTCTATGTATTGCAGATGACATATTTCATCACACCATATCTTGTTCATCAGGTAGTGAAAATGTTTGTACAATATTCCCAAAATAAAGATATTAAATTAAATTTGTCAGCACTTGTATTGTCCAGATAATAAATGTAAATACATATACAGAGAGATTTATTTGGATAGCTATTGGATATTGGTTGGTTTTGTTGCATATGGCAGATAAATGTACTTAGGCAGATAAAGAAAGCCCAAAAATCATAGGTTAGGTATATGACAGCAAAATATTTCTGGAAAGACTAGACTAATTCTAATATGTAGAAGAACAGAAATGAAACCTGCTTAAAACAACATAGTGGAAAGCACAGGAGCCCTAACATGGCATTTTTGTCCGGTGGGAATGTTGCAAATGACCTTTTAAAGTATTTTAAAAGAGACACAGAGATTTTTTATGGATCGTAAGGACTTTTTTTCTTTTTCTTTATTTATTATTGAATTGATTTCTGTGGAAACAAATTAGGGCCTCAGTTTTTCTTTTCCCCATGAACTTAACTTTAAGCACAAGAGTAGTCCCACTCATGTGCTAAAGTTAAGCACGTGCCTTTGTGTAAACCCTGAGATCTCAGATAATGGGCAGGTATCGTATGTAAAAGGGAGTCTGTTAATTTTGTTGAATTAGAAAATTTAGCACAATAAATGTTTCTGCTATCATTCCAAGCAGGCCATTTTTAGTTTAGCCCTCTCTTTAAAAAATGTTTACTTAATATTAAGGTATTTTTAAATATATATTCAAAACTGCAGATTTGGGGGGGGGCTTATACACAGGAAAGAGCGAACACATTCAAATAAAATAGAAAATAGCTAAATAACATCTATTTACTAAAGCATACTATCTGAAATTTCTGGAGTTGATACCTCCAGGTATAGATTTATTTTGTCTGAAGTTTTGAGAGTCTGCATACACACCCAACTGGACCTAGTGGGAACCCCTGGCAAAGAATTAGAAGCAAACAGAGGCATTGATGATATATGGCCTGCATGCAAATACTGCAGAAACAGGCTCCAGAGTGAAATAAGAAGGTAAAAAGAGAATATGCAATAGGTTTTGGGTCCTAAATGTAGATCATCAGGTTAGTGAGTCAGACTAATTTCAAGAGAGAGGCCAAAGGGCTAGTCCTCCTATGCTTTCCCCTGCATGTCACAGTGCTACAGTTCTAATTTTACTTTAAGTGTTTGGAATTTGTTATTCTTCCTTTTGGGAACCTCAGATAGGAATCCTTCAGTATAATCTAGGTGTAATATATTATTTCTGTCATGTCAAAAACAGATAGACCACCATTGCATATAAATTTGAAGCTAAAAAAGAGTAGAGTGAGTCGATACTGTGGTCCTGGGCACTTTACAAATGCATGTGATGATGAAGATAATAAAGTAGGAGACAGAGTGTTGTTACCCATGCCAGACAACACAGTTTTGCTGTCCTTGGAATTAAGTATTTTCCAAAATTGTACTATCTACATAGGGGTACACAGTTCAGCAAAAGTTCATCTCATTCAAGCTAAGACACATTTTAAAAAGTGGTTACATAATGAAGAGCAAGGTCACTGCTTAGTGCGTCTCTCTCTCTCTCTCTCTCTCTCTCTCTCTCCATACTTAACTACAGAAAAGAAACAGAAACTGCAGAATGACCTGTTAAATTAACTTTCTTATGTCTTAAATTTGGCATTGTAATAAATCTGTTTTTTTCTGTGTCAAAATAATGGTATTCTTCCGTTTAGAGCTCACAGTTGGAGAGCCATATCCTGCCATCTTTACTCATTTTCTGCTTAGACCAAACTCCCATTGGCTCCCATCTATTTTTTAACCAGACTCCCATCATAATAGTCACAGTCCACTTTTAAGGGACATCCCACAATGAAAATTAAACAACCTCTCTTAAAATATGTAGAGATATTTGTTTTTGAATATGTGAATATGCTAGTGAATTAACTCTAATTCATACTCTCCTCATCATTCAGTCAGAGACAAACTAAGGTGGGTGTCTCATCAGATAGCTGTGAAAGGGTCACTTCCCAAGTAAGGTCATTCCAAAGCCCTAGATTTTTTCAAAGTTCTGTTTTTTTCCCCAAAAACTGAATTACTTTATATTAGATGCAGGTGTCACTCACTCCCCAAATCATCCAGATAAGGTGGATAATCTGGGTGCTAAACACACTGAAAGGTTGTCAAATGTCTCCATAGCACCCGCTTTTACTTAGGGCTTGTCTATACTTACGCGTTGGTTCGTCGGGTGGCAATCAAACTTCTGGGTTCGATTTATCGCGTCTTGTCTGGACGCGATAAATCGAACCCAGAAGTGCTCCCCGTCGACTCCGGTAATCTTGCTCGCCGTGAGGAGTACTTGGAGTCGACGGGGGAGCCTGCCTGCCGCGTCTGGACCGCGGTAAGTTCGAACTAAGGTACGTCGACTTCAGCTACGTTATTCATGTAGCTGAAGTTGCGTACCTTAGTTCGAATTGGGGGGTTAGTGTAGACCAGGCCCTAGATTGTAGGCTTTTCAAGGCAGTGACCATCTCTTTGTTATGGGTTTGTACAAATGCATAGGAAAGGGAGGTTCTTTCTTTACTTTCTTCTCTCTGTATTTTCCCTGATCTGCATAGTGGGGTCCCACTCTATTGTTGCTGCTGTTCTTGGTGTGGCCTGGAATACCTAGAATGAACAGCTGATTGTCCCTTTCTGGTTCAGTGCCAGGATCAGATCTCAATTAAATATATACTTCTATCATCATAGATATGGACTTCATTACTGCTAAAAGGTGAGGCACTGTATGTCTAAGTAAATTTCATGCCATTCCTGTGAATCTCAAATAATTTCACTATGTCACTTAGCCCACTTCTTAAAAACAACATGAAATGAAAGGAATTCACTTGCCATTTCCTCACTCAATAAGAATGCAGTGTAAACTGGATTATCACTTCTGAGTAAAGTGATACTGCCTCATAGTGAATAAGTGGGAGTACTTGAATGTAAATGACTGTGGATTTATCTGCATCATCTGACTTGATGGAAAGGTAAGTCTTGATTTATGTCTGCTGTATCTCTTCTCTTTCTTTCTCCCAAGAGCTAAGTGGTGTAGTATGAAAAAAAGTAGCTTGATTGTAGTCCTGTTTGATCATAAATGCTTTCCTGCTTACCAGGACCTTTATTTTTTTATTCGCTTTTTGGTTTGGTTTAGTTTGATTTTTGTCTCCTCATCTTCTGGTTCAGTAATATTGATGCTCGTGAATTATTGGTATAAAATATGAAAATCTATGCAAGATTGGAATAATCAGAGACAGTGTAGCTTATTTTTAAAGATAATACATTTCATAAACTTAATGTAACCCACACTAGCACAGTATGTGTTATGTCCCACTTTTGTCTGGTCCCTAGCGGATAAAAGCCTACTATTGCTGCCAGCTAATTTTGTTTCTTTTTGTTTGTTTGTTTGTTTGTTTAACACCAGAAATAGAGGTCTGTGCTATGGCACTGAAGATCCTGGATTCAAGACCCATGTGCATCATCATTTCACTAATAGAGTAAATCATTTCCATGGTTAGAAAAAACAAATCCCAAATAAACATTTAGTTTAGTGTTCAAGGATTACCAATAAGGATCAATTTGAGAGTATGTCACAAAACAAGTTTAATTTTAAATTGTTTGAGAAAATAGAAGATATAGATAGTAGATGTCTCAAAAAAATATATGGTGCTAGATTTACTAAAGATCCACAAAGCCAGACTTCTGCAAGTTATGAGTTTGTACTTACCAAGAGTAGTTGCATTGATCTTTAGTCCTTTATCAGACAGATTCTAACCTATTATCTAAGGCTGCATATTTATTTTGATAAGTCATCACATTCGATTGCTACCATGTGAAAGTATCAATCACAGCTCAGAGTCAAAAATGTTTCTGATTTTAGGATTCATCTACTTCAGTGGCCAAGTAGATGGAGAAAAAAATTCTATGAGACCTTATGGCTCTTGTGAGAATTAAGCTATAACTCAATCTTAATTGTATAGTTAACCGAGAACCTCTTTATTTCCTAGAGTTAGCTGAAATTGTCCAGTTTTGATCACAAACTCTGAAATTCACTAAATCGCTTCTACCAAAGCAGCATTCCTCTCTACTGCCTGATTATCTCTGGATACATGGGAGTACTTCAGAGAGAAATTGAGTGGGGGGTTTCATTTGGCTTTTGATATCAGTGACTACCAAACTAACTATTGAAGATCTGCCATGTGTTACTTTAAGAACTCACGATTAGTTACTTTTGGGCCTATTTTCTTTTGTTCTTCAGAAATATTTTTCTACTCAAATTTGGTAAGCAATAGGGTTCACATATAGATCACAATGTCCTGAATCAGGTAGTTATTTTCATGAAATGTTATAGTATTACTATTTGTAATTACGAGTACTTACATTTAATATAAAACATGTTAGGGTTTGTGTTTTAGTGGGTGTCTAGTTTTTGAAGGATTCATTTTTCTTAGTAACTCCAAGAACTCCCATTTACTTCGATGGTAGCTGCAGGTGCTTAGCATTTCTGAAAATCCATCTGAATGTTCCATATAGATTGAAAATTTGCAGTGGTCTTTCTCTCTCACACATGCTCACACATGTTCCTCCTTACCCTTCCCTCCTCTGCTCCCTCCACCCAAGATTAAAACCGTACATGCCAGACTGTATTATACAGTGGGGTATATATGTTACAAAGAAACAGTTAAGTGACTGAAATGGAAGAGAGAGCTGAAATTCATAAGCCTTTTTTTCAGAACTAACTTAAATAAAAGACAGCCTTATAATTAGGATGTACGTTTCCTAGATAATTAATTGGGAATTGAGCCCATTCAGGACATGTAGATGAGCTAATTCTTTTAGGGGCACCGCTAATGCTTTTTTACAAGGGCCGTTGTGTTTTACAATGTGACAAAAAAAGAAACTAAATCACAGTTTTACTAGACCACAAGTAAAAATAGGCAATTGGAAATGCATTGTAAACAGGATTATTCAAACTCAATTTGCCTTAAGATAGAAGCAGCTTTTAAGCAGGCTGTTACATAAAGGTCCAATATTTCTGAGATTTTATGAGGGTAATCTAATGCACTGGTCAGACAAGGTTAAGAATAATACCCTTGCAGTCTCCCTAGATGCTAGGATGGTATTTCATAAGAATGAACAGACTTATTTTCTGGGTATTGGATAAGTTTGGGCTATGGTAGGCAGTTCGGTTGAGAGATGGGTGTGGACTATTTGCTGTTCCCTGAAGGAAATCTTTGTAACAAAATAGCCATACTGAATTCTGAATCTTCTGCAATGGGTACACACTACACATGGTTGTCCACTTTTCCTCTTTTCTTTACATTAGCCTTCAAAACACTTCCTGAAGCTTTTAGAAAGGTCTTAAACTTACTGTATCATTGCTGATGCACATAACCAAGAACATAAATTAATACTGTATGTGGATGATATTCTTCTTTTTATAACCCATCCTGATATTTCAATCCCAGCTATTACTGTGCTCATAAATCAGTTTGGGATCCTTTGTGGCTTTAAAAGTAATTATAATAAATCCAAAGATATGTTTATGTATAGGAGGCCAATTGAACCCTTTGCTTTTCAGTCTCCATTTAAATTGGTCTCTAGAGGTCTTAACCCAGGTTATTTATTCCTCTCCTTTAGATCTGCTGTACAGATTTAATCTTGCTCCTCTGTTTTGTAAAATTCAATAGAAGCTGTACAGGTGGTTTTAGTTTTTTCTTTCTTTTTGTTAGTAGAATGAATCTACATTAATTAAAAATTAACTCACTCTCATATATTTTGTACTCTTACTCTAATAATTAACAACCTTGCTGAGAAGTTGCAAAGACTGCTTGTGGAATATTTCTATATTTTTTGCAGGCAGTCATTCCACTCATTTGTTTATTCTACTATACCACTACATATATCAGTATGTTAGACTGTGCTGCAATTTTTCCATTTGTCTGGCTGTTAAAGGTAATTCAGCTTCTAAGTCCTTTCCTTCCTCATCTTGCTGACTGATGAAATGCTCCTACAGAAGTCAGAAACAGGCAAGCTTGCATGTCAATAGCTGTGGACCACCGCAACAGAACTGTGTAGCTGTAAAATACACTGGAACTCTATTTGATCACGCAGACTACTGATCTCACAGCAAATGCCTACAATATTTTGAGAGGGTTCTGTGGCTCATTAAGAAGTAGTATAAGAAATAAAAGGATTTGTTTTTACACAATATATAGTCTCTGGAACTCACTGCCACAGGATTGTATTGGATTATCTTGTGTCCCTCTTTCTCCAGTTCCAAAGGGACAAAAATAGATGAAAATATCTGCAGGTAGCATAAAATAGCATATGTTTTACATACTGGATTTAGGGAATCAAATATTAACTCATATAACTCTAGATATTAGTTAAAACAGTCCTTTCATATATTATAGTTCATACACAAATGTAACATATTTTAAGAATTTGTTACATACTATCTGCATTTGAAACATATGTTGTTTTCCACATGGGTCCTTCCATGCCCTCATCTTATTGAATATTTTCATTTCCACATTCTCCTCTCTTTCTTCTAATGTATATTAAAAATGGTTCCACAATTGCCTTTGATCCCAGAATAATTTGCATGGAGGAAAACCCTGTTTCCAAAGCAAGATTTTTGCTGATGCAGCTCTATGAGGAGGAAGAAAGAGGAACAGCCTAGTGCTGGCATTAATATCAAATTAAACTATGTACTTCCAGGAGCTGGCAGATTGCAGACCAATGTCAAAATTGCAGAATGCAGGGTTTTCCAGTAGCCATGAATATTACACGAGAGATATTAAATATCTATTGTATAGAAATATGTTGGTTTATATAGAAATATTTCCCTAGCAAGATTGCAAACCCAGATGAAAGTTGTCTACACTGAAATTGCCTCAGGAGATAGTAGGTATTTCTTTTTCAAATTTTCAGCTTGACAATTAAGACATGTTAGAATGTGTTTTTCTGCAATGCATGAGAATAACTGTGAAGATTTAACCTTTAAGTTGTGCCTATAGTTGTTACAGCATTGCCAGTCCTGAGCATTCAAATATCATATTTCATGACCCAAAAAGTCATGAGATTGTCTTAAAAATCATGAGAATTTTCAAAATAGCATATTTTGGGTCCTATGTATTTGTTTTCTGGATTGGGACCCGTGTTTTCAGGCTTTTCCCCATAACCATGAGAGGTACTTTTTTCCTCAACAAAAGTTGAGATGCTCAGGTAATCACATGACTCCAGGGCTGGGGTTTATAGAAAAAAATATATATATTGCAAGAGTTGCAATAAAATGATGATAGTTGGCAACACGGTCATTAGTATTTCATCTTTCCTCAAAGTAAGTCCAATGATAATCTGTCCCTCCACCTGTGGCCTTTCTTCTCCATTCACTGCTGTAGAAAGAAATCATTGTGAGAACTGGAGAGGCTTATTTTCTTCAGTGTCCCAGTGGTAGTTACAAGTATGGAACTTGTCATCTATGAAAACAGAAGAGAAGAAAATGACCCTTGGCCCCATTTTCTCTAATCATTTTCAAACCAATTTGAGATCAGTATTTCTACCACTGTTGAGCAGTATGCTATTGACTATTTTGAATTTATCTCAGATATACATGCTCATTGGGAGGCTAACCTTTCATGTCCAGTTTTTCCCATAAGCATGCTAAACATAATGGCCTAAACCCTGCTTGGCTTATTCAGGCAAGTAGTCCCAGGTGAGCAAGATTTGGCCCTACAGCAGCCATTTTTTCACATTATTGCCCAAGGAAACTGTAAGTACAATTCCCATTAATGTAAAGGGGGATAAAACTACTCAACACAAAAATGTACCCCAGTGTATTAGACTTTGTCAAAAGGTCTTTCTCTTCAGTTCTGTTGATGGTATTGGGGATTTTACCCTATTGCTGGTTTGTTAGCTTCCAAACAACAATAGTCTTTAGAAATGGCAATTTAATATATAGGTTTATGTTTGCTCCTTCCTTACTCATGTGCTCTTATCCTGATCTTCTTAGAGAAATATAGACTGAGAATATGTTCATTGTGTTTGGAGATGCACTAAGATCAAGGCTTTCTGAGACAAAGTTAAAATCCATCTTAAGTATATCAGAAGCCTTCACTTGGAGCTGTATCTGTCTTTATAATATCAGATTGATCTTCACTTCCTTATTCATCTCTGTGAATCATCTGTAGTTTCTTACAAAACTAGGTCAGTCATTTCTGATCCATTCGTTTCCAATTGATTGAAGTCCTCCTTGATATCCCCTCCATGGAATGAGCTCTTTGTGATATTGAAACAGAACGGAGACCCTGAAACTACCACACTCATTTTAATTGTGATTACTGCTGTGCAAACACATTTTTCCACAAGTGAAACCAGTGAAAGTTCAGAGGGGAAAAAAATATTGTCTCTTAAGCCTTGGACTATGGCTTCCTTATAGTGTTACATTGTGAGATCTGCACTGGTTGCCAGTCATTTTCCAGGCACTGATTTTGAACTCAAAAGCCCCATATGATTTGGGTCCTGGCACTCAGCCTGTCTCCTTATATAGTACCGTTGCACACATAATCATTGGAGGCATTTAGCCCACCACCCCGCTCATTTGAAAGGCTGTTATGAGAGGGTTCTCTTTGAGGGGCCCTCAGCTGAAATTCCTTTTCCTCTGAGGGTATCTGGACTTGCTGACCTTCAGAGCACTCTGCAAGGCTCATCTGTTTTATTAACCTTTCCAGATAGAATAAGGGCTTTAGGGTACCTTACAGTAAGCACTTGTCTATTGTATGTGTGGAGGTTTTCATATGTGATCAAGCTCTTTATATTATTATACACAAGTTTGGATGGTAAATGGGATTTGTTATGGAGGATATTTATCCTTGGATGTAATTTTAAAGCACCAAGTGTCTAGCCATATTGTTTAGGGTTTTAGAAATATTAGTGAGGGCCTATTCAGTGTCTTTGGATTCCCTTTCTGTTGCTTTTTACATTCTATATTTTTTTTTTACTGTGATTCTATTGACCAACATAGGCAAGCCACAAAAGGCCTGATCCAAGTCTTATTGATATCAATAAGAATCTTACCATTGATTTCTGTGCGAGTACGCAGCTCTGGTTCCAGTTCCAGATATAGTGTTGTGAGTACTGACTGATGCTTACTACTAGACAACTGTCTAAGGGTATGTCTACACAGCCAACATTAAAGCGCAGCCACGGCAGCTCTTTAACATGGTTGTGTAGTCGTAGCTCCAGCGCTGGGAGAGAGGTCTTCCAGTGCTGTAATAAAACGACCTCCATGAGGGGAATAGCTCGCAGCACTGGGAGCCCAGCTCCTAGCGCTGTAGCACTATCTACACTGCCACTTTACAGCACTGAAATTTCCATCTTTAAGGGGGGTGTTTTTTCACACCCCCGAGTGAAGAAAGTTTCAGAGCTGTAAGTGGTAGTGTACACAAGGCCTAATTCCATTAAAACTGCTACTACATAAATTCCAATAAAGTATGCTGGTTTTGAATAAACAAGCTGTGTGGTGAACAACAGAGATATTTTGTATAGTTGCAAATTTGTGTGAGAAAATTTAGACAGCACTCACCAGCTCCATTTTTATTATTTTAGTATTTGTAGCTGCTCTGTTTGTTAGTGTGTTTCCTTTTGGTTAAGATACAGAGTCATTGTTAGACACCTGTAAAGACACTAGGCTCCTAACTATCCCATCCTAACTGGTTCTGTACTTTAAACATTCAAAAATCAAATAATGTATTTCTTCCAGTCTAGTGAAGCATAAGGGTGTTGCTTTATTGATTTCTGTGAATATGAGTCCATGCATTGAACAGCAAAGTTATTTTCTTCTACCAAGATTTTTTAAGAGTACATTTCAACACCCTTAACCATTTGGTTGAGTCAGATCCTATTATATCATATTTAGCATGCATTATACTGTGTTATTTCACAGATTTAGAATTCTTAACAGAATCTGAGTTTATTGACTTGCTGTCATACCCATAGCTGTGAAGGTCCAGTAAATGTAAGGGTAAATACTTCTGATACCTTTACGGATTCCATTCCTTAATACAGTGGAACTTCTATTTTGCAAACCAGTTGGGGACTGAGGAGTTTGTAAAATTGAAAAGTTCATAAAATTGTACATATAAAAATTACAATATGTATGGAACATAAGTTTCAGTGTGGTACAGTGCATTGCTTTCTTCTTGTCCTTCAAACCACTGCAAGTGATGTCCAGTGCACTGAAGACATAAGAATGTGAAGAGATGTTGACTTGTTCTTCATCGGCATCACTTTTGTTCTGTGATTATTTTTTTTATCCCATTAGGAAAAATGTTTTGTATAACTGGTCATTCGTAAGATTGATGCTCGCAAAATCAAAGTTCTTTTATAGTTAGAAGATATACAATACGATGAATATGAGACTAAGAGATATATAAATAATGAATGGAATTGAGAAGGTAAATCAGGTGTTCCTATTTATCATCTCACAGAATAAGAGTCAGGTGAGAACCAATAAAATTGAAAGATAATTTAAAAATTGATAAAAGGGAAAAAATATGAAATATATAATTAACCTATTGAACCCATTCCATGAGATATCGAGTTCAATAGTTGAGCAGGATTGAAGAAATTATCTGACTGTGAGGGAGTTGAGGTTCCTCTGAGTCCCCACCAGACCCCAATTCAAGTAGTTTATAATGTCCTTCTCCTGTTTGTAGCATGTGAGAGGTTCTCCAAACAAAACAAACAAAAGAAAGGTCCTTTTTTCTCTTTTTCCCTTGAGAGCGAGGATGATCCGAGTAAAAGAAAAGAAAGGCAATGTCTCTTAGGCATTTTAGGGGGTTGCACTTTTGGGACTTGGCTTACCAGATGGTATAGTGTCTTTAATTAGGGTCTACCTATAGCCCTCCTCTTGGGGCACTCTGCTTTATAGCTGGACCATGTCGTTTCAGCGGCAGTGAGGACTGCAACTGTCTCCCTTCTTGCTGTTCTGTCTCTTTGGTCAGCAGTCCTTGATGTAGAGCAGTCTTCTTCCTGTTCACTGCTCCTTCTTGTGGCAGGTTTTCCCTTTTTAACCTCCCCCTTGCAGGCAGAGCAAGCCTCACAGGTGCAACTGGTTAGTGCTGAATGAGCCCAGAAGAGCTCGTTCGTCTCCTCTGTACTAGAGTGAGAGTGTAAACCTTCACATAGACATTGATTATTTATTTTTGTATTTACACTGCTACCTCAATATAACGCCACCCGATATAACACAAATTCAGATATAACATGGTAAAGCAGTGCTCTGCAGGGGGTGAGGGTGGGCTGCGCACTCCGGTGGATCAAAGGAAGTTCAATATAACGCGGTTTCACCTATAACATGGTAAGATTTTTTGGCTCCCAAGGACAGCGTTATATCGAGGTAGAGGTGTATTTAAAATTCTAAAATGAAAGTATAGATAGATAATAAGAACATCAACAGCTATACTGGTAATGATTTTTATAAATAAGGGATATCAAACTTCATGCTTCAGGGCATAAGTCAATCATTAAATGATGCACTGTAGAAAGAAACGTATGAAAATTTGTTAAATTTATATGAAGCTTAGTTAATGATGTAGAAATATTATTATCCATTAAGCTTCCCAGACAAAGTTAAAAAGATA